>NC_079170.1:39226321-39268821 GCF_947568905.1 Ostrea edulis
ATAAGTCGTAATTACGACATAATTAAGTCTTATAATTACGACTTATTATCTCGTTATTACGACTTATTATCTCGTTATTACGACTTATTATCTCGTTATTACGACTTATTATCTCGTTATTACGACTTATTATCTCGTAATAATGACTTAATTATCTCGTTATTACGACTTATTATCTCGTTATTACGACTTATTATCTCGTTATTATCTCGTTATTACGACTTATTATCTCGTTATTACGACTTATTATCTCGTTATTACGACTTATTATCTCGTAATAACGACTTAATTATCTCGTTATTACGACTTAATTAAGTCGTAATTACGACTTTATTATCTCGTTATTACGACTTATTATCTCGTTATAACGACTTAGTATCTCGTTATTACGACTTAATTAAGTCGTAATTACGACTTAATTTTTTTTTTCTTTTATCCTGATTTGACCCTTCTAGGCTTTCGTATGAACGTGTATCTGCCATGTAAAGTTTTCACTACGATATTTTATGAGATTGATCACTGTTCGTTATCTTCACCTTTCATCAATTAAATATCATGTTATGGAAGTAGTATTGATGTGAAATGGAAAGGTGAGCATCATCTGATACATATGAAAGAAATATTCTGTAAACCAACTTTTATTCGCGTGCGAGGAATTCCGCGAGATCGCCAAAATTGGGTCGCTGTGAACTAGGTCATCATCAATAAATCGCGAAATAAAGTAGTCGCGAATAAACGTTGGTTTACAATATGTAATACCGGTCGCGGCAGCCTAGTGGTCAGAGCGTTCGATTCACAACCAGGAGACTCGGTTCGATTCTCAGACATGGCGCCGTGTCACGAGACTTATGAGACAGGTAAGTACACTGTAAGTGTTCCGGTCAAATTAAGCGCCCGACATTTAGAAGTGAGAATCACGGTTTTTTCAGTTACACTGCAAGACCTTAAAAACGGAGGTCACGACAGGCGTTGACACGTTAAAGAACCCTCACGGTTACGACCGTAAGCGCTATGTATTGGTGAAAATCCGTGGCAATTCAACATGAGGCTGGTGACGTCTCTAAATGAGGGAATAATTCTTGAAATGGGACGTACAAAAACAGACAAAGCCTAAGGTAGGAATGGGAGCCAAAAATAGCATTTAAGAAACTCTCAATAAAAATATGACTGTTTATCAGGTGCACCGTTGGAATGAAATGCCCGGTAGATATCTGTAACCATGGCGACTGTGTACAAAACCACCAGAGAGCATTCAAGTGTTTCTGTCACCCAGAATACGGGGGAGCGTTCTGCCGGAACAAAGTGGACAGTAACATCGTAAGTACGAGCATGCAATTTACAAAACTATACATGTATCTGTGTACAAGTTTTAAACGCTAACATCTATTGCTACAAACCCACATTGGTTATTTTCCCTTAGTTGATTGGCGGAGGATATCTATTTTTTCTTTTGTTTAGTCTGTATTTACTGTGAAGTCAGTACTATTCAAAGTGATTCAATTTTTGCAGATTTTGTAGTTACCTTAAGATCTCGAATTTACAATCCCAATGTCCAGAAGAAATGATTAGCCCATCCACAAATTGTACTTCCCTATAAATCAGAGAAAATTTGGAGACCACGAAACTTAGATCCACGAAAATAAATCAATTCACAGCATATGGAGACTTAGCAAAATAATATAACGAATTTCTTTAAATGTTTATTGGAAAACTAATTGCAAATCAGATCACCGTATGCTTTAAATGGCAAAGGCATTGAATGAACTTGTGACTTTTAAATCATTTTCAGAATTCCACAAGGATGACCATGTTAAGGTTTCCAGTTGATCATGAGGTGCTTCGAGGCAATCGGGAAATTTTGGATTGTAAATCAAACGACCCCAATGCCCAGTATATATGGTATATATCTTTGTTATCATTTGCGACTTTCTTTCTATTCAAAACAATAAGCACTAGTTTTATTCACTTGATTGATTGATTGTATCTTGCTTAACGACTCACTCGAGAATTTATCACTCATATGGAGAGGTTTTTTTTGGTTTCTAGAATTGTACGGAATTTCTTCACAGTATTTGTACACCATTCTGATAAGATACAGTAGCTGTAAAATCTGCATATAATTTGCATAGGGTGCTACTTTCGTTGAATCTGTAGTATTGTGAATTTGATTTCTTCACGAACCAGAAAAAAATAAAGAATCAAAGTACTGAAAAAATTCTGTCTGTAATGTTAATGAGCAGGATCAGTAAAAGAACCAGAAAGAATGGGGAAAATTGATAAGGAATAACATATCTTCAGTAACAAAAAACGTGTTATAGAGAACATTCTAATTTTTCTCATACCACGAAATGTTGACCCTACGAAAATATATGAGTCTACAGTGTCATATTACAAAGTAAATATTGTGTTGGATAATTTTTGCAGGCTGCACGAGGGTCTTCTTCTGCAGTCCGATAGTGACCTCATCACCGTATTACCTGGGGGAGTTCTGGACATTCAGAATTTCAATGAAGCGCTAGAAGGGACATACAAGTGTATCGCCAGCACAACGACTGATTTTGTGGAAGCAGAATTTCGTCTGACCCTCAAAGAGACATGTTACCTGGGTAACTATCAAATATAAGTATAAAGTGGTCTATACAAGTTTATATTACATGGAAGGAGTTTATACCACGTGCATTCTTTACTAACGAGACACATACATTGTTCTCACCCGATGTCGTTCAAAATGTCATAATTTGATCCACTAATTTTGCAAAAATTGGAATTGAAGAAAGTATCTTGCCCAACTTTGCAATAATTCAGCTAATTCTTTTTTTATATTTACAATTCCAATTTTGTTTGCCTTTGATATCTTTACAAGTTGTAATGATAGCCATTTCCTCATGAATGCGCTGCAACTGTGTCTTGCGTATGAATCTTGATAAATATAGTACGTCTATCTTAAGGGCTGATTAATCCGACAGAAATGAAAGTAAATGTAAATATAAAGTTTTAATTTCTTTTTTTTTAAAAATGCATGAAGGTATGAACAACCACGCTTCACAGCAGCATAATAATATCCCATGAAGCACGTTAAATGTATTTCTTAAATGAACATATCACAGATCTGCATGTTACAATAAACAATATCATATCAGTTCTACAAGACTGTTCTATAGATTAATTACTTTTTGTGTTAGGCAATTTCAAATATGCATCAAAATAAATGATAAAGTTAAAAAAATATATTCATCATGTTTTTTAAATGCAAATAGGAACAATATTTTGTCTATGAATGCAAATAGAAACAATGTTATGTCTATGAATACAAATAGGAACAATGTTATATCTATAAATACAAATAGGAACAATATTATGTCTATAAATACAAATAGGAACAATGTTATGTCTATAAACAGAAATAGGAACTGTATGATGTCTATAAATATAAATAAGAACAATGTTATGTCTATAAATATAAATAGGAACAATGTTATGTCTATAAATATAAATAGGAACAATGTTATGTCTATAAATACAAATAGGATCAATGTTATGTCTATAAATACAAATAGGAACAATGTTATTTGTATAAATATAAATAGGAGCAATTTTCATGTTTGTAAAGACAAAAACGTTTTCATGTTTATGAATTGAATTAGATAGGAATAGTTTCATTCTATGAATACAAAAAGAAACATTTTATGTTCATAAATACAAGGAGGAATAGTTTCATTCTATAGATAGAAATAGGAACATTGTGTTGATTATGAATAGAAATAGGAATACTTTGATGTTGATTTATTGCAGGTTTATTATTTGCATTGCAATGTTTTTTTTAAATCTAAAACATGATTGATCACATCAATATAAATCACAAGATATCAAAGTACATCTCGAAATTTTGATCACACAAAGATACTTTAAACCTTCATATCTAAAGACATAAATAATACGTCAAATTTTTGAAAACGAGTTACAAGATATTTAAATATAATTGTCAGGTTTGTGCATATATGTATTACAAGATGATTGGATAATTTACCCGCCATGATACCGGACGCGGTGGTCTAGTGGTTGGGGTGTCGGAACAGAGAGTCCCGGGTTCGATTCTAGATCATGGCGACGCGTCAACCTTGAAACAGGTAGTGTCAAGCACCTGAGTTTACAAGTGAAGAACACTGGTCTTTCTGAATATAAGCTTCAAAGCGGTATAATAATTCGATAAAGAACCCTCACTGCTAGTACTGCCTTATCAAAGCGCCATGTTTAGATCTTTTGTGGCACTTCACCTAAAAGTTGTGACGTCTCTATATAAATGACAAATTCTCGATTGGAAACACCCCAAAAAAAAATAAAAAAAAAATTAAACAACAACATGCTGTGGTACGACAAATTTAGATTCGGTACATTTGAATTCTATTTCAGTTGTGGAGGTTGCTCCAGCAGACACGATGGTGAAAACCGGAAGTACGACATTACTCTCTTGTTTTGTCCCTGCTGCCAAACAGATCACATGGTTTAAAGACGATGTACAACTTACTGACCCTCATCATTCGGTAACTTTTCTTCTCGCCTCACTGCTACTTGCTACATCCTCCCAGACAATGGGTCTTTATCACGTGATCACCTCATTCACAAAAAGCTAGAAATTAACTCGCAAGTTTTCTGGAACCTGATTTATAAGAATGACAAAAGAAAAACACCAACATAACACTTTGCTTTAGTTTATAAACTGAATATTACTGAAAAAAATTGAAAAGGTACCTTTACACTGGTAGGTAAATAATTCTCTCTCTCTCTCTCTCTCTCTCTCTCTCTCTCTCTCTCTCTCTCTCTCTGTAGTGCTATACAATATAGACCTCTTCGCGCTAATTATTCGAACCAATGAGAAGCAATAATATACGTTGCAGAACTTGATTGTTTATTAATATCGCCGTAAATAAAAAGTTTAAATTATATAGAGTTTTGCCAGTCAATGTTTAGTAGAGTAGAGTAAATTATATAGAGTGTTGTCAGTGAATGTTTATTAGAGTAGTTTTAATTATATAGAGTGTTGCCAGTCAATGTTTAGTAGAGTAGAGTAAATTATATAGAGTGTTGCCAGTGAATGTTTAGTAAAGTAGTTTTAATTATATAGAGTGTTGCCAATGAATGTTTATTAGAGTAGAGTAAATTATATAGAGTGTTGCCAGTGAATGTTTAGTAAAGTAGTTTTAATTTTATAGAGTGTTGCCAGTGAATGTTTAGTAGAGTAGTTTTAATTATATAGAGTGTTGCCAGTGAATGTTTATTAGAGTAGAGTAAATTATATAGAGTGTTGCCAGTGAATGTTTAGTAAAGTAGTTTTAATTATATACAGTGTTTCCAGTGAATGTTTATTAGAGTAGAGTAAATTATATAGAGTGTTGCCAGTGAATGTTTAGTAGTAGTTTTAATTTTATAGAGTGTTGCCAGTGAATGTTTAGTAGAGTAGTTTTAATTTTATAGAGTGTTGCCAGTTAATGTTTAGTAGAATAGTTTTAATTTTATAGAGCGTTGCCAGTCAATGTTTAGTAAAGCAGTTTTAATTATATAGAGTGTTGCCAGTGAATGTTTAGTAAAGTAGTTTTAATTATATAGAGTGTTGCCAGTGAATGTTTAGTAAAGTAGTTTTAGTTATATAGAGTGTTGCCAGTGAATGTTTAGTAGAGTAGTTTTAATTATATAGAGTGTTCCCGGTGAATGTTTAGTAAAGTAGTTTTAATTATATAGAGTGTTGCCAGTCAATGTTTAGTAGAGTAGTTCTAATTTATAGAGTGTTGGCAGTCAATGTTTAGTAAAGTAGTTTTAATTTTATAGAGTGTTGGCAGTCAATGTTTAGTAGAGTAGTTTTAGTTATATAGAGTGTTGCCAGTCAATGTTTAGTAGTTTTAATCTTATAGTTCTCATTGTATAATCTCAATCATATCGAGACATTACCAATCGATGTGGGTCAGTGGTAGAGTGTTCGCTTTGTAACAGGGAGGTCGTGAGTTCAAGCCCTGCATGTGTCATGACCGCGTCGAATCTAAGACGTAAACATAGGTAGTGATGGCTCCTGCGCCAAACGCTCAACATCACGGGTCTTTCGGATATAACCTCCAAAACGAAGGTTCCGTGTTGCGACAGACGTTGGCACGTCAAAGAACCCTCACCGCTACGGCCTTGAGCGCTAAAAAATAGGTCTAGATTTGTCGTACTCCACCTACAACTGGTGACTTCTCGATATGAGTGGAAAATTCTCGAAGGGACATAAAACAAACAAACAAAGCAGCTGCGGGTGATGAGTAAAGATTGTTGAGCTACATGTATGTATGGTGCTCAAGGCCATTACACTGTAGGTGTTTTAACGTGCCAACACGACACGGGACCTCCGTAAAAGGTATCTGTCGAGAGACCCACAACAACTCTCACTTCTAAATGGTTAGGGTGTGGAGAAGCAGCAATCACTGTCTATATTTGACGTCTATGGTTTGACCTGGTCTAGGCTCGGACGGGGCTTGAACCTACGACCTTCCGGTCACGTGAACGCTCTAACCAATGTGCCACCGCGACCAGTCCTGGCCAAAACCTGTAAAACTTTACCGTACTCATACTGAAACTCAGCCATGTTTGTTTTCAGTACAACTCTGAGCAATCTCCGAAGCATACTCGAAAATCTTGAGCATATAATACTCCATTTGAGTACGAGACTGATTTTATAAAAGTTTTATAACTTTCACTTTTGAGTATGAGTACGATTTAGACCACAAAGTTTCAGTTTGAGTATAAAAACGTGCTCAACAAAGTTTGATAGCCTCCAGGTCAGGTTCCTCAATGGGGATTAAATTCGCATTTGAAATCCTCATTCTTTAATATGCACGACATATGTATATTGACGAAGTTTGTTTTTTGTTTTTTGGAAAGGTGCTAGCAGGAGGTTTTTACCTCAGAATTGATTCGGTACAGCCACACGATGCAGGGAACTATTCATGTTTGGCGGAAGGAGAAAACGGTTGCACGGCGCAGCGATACGCAAGGTTATTGGTTGACATTGAAACCAATGAAGAAGGTATCCCAAATTTTAGAGTAACTGTAGATGTAGGATTACTTACTCACGTGACAGGCAGTAGAGGAAAAAATTGACACGATTCGCATCTGTTCTATTTATATTAGTATATATGTGTGAATTATTGATTCTGGTTTGTTTACTCTTAAGAGTTGAGTAGCATTGACATCAACAACACCAATAAAACAATATGTACATATACATTTACGATAACATAAATATCACGAGTAGCAATACTATCAGCTATGATATCGATAACATGTGCATCCCCGAACACAGATAATGAGAGCGGGAACTCTATGATAAATGCATGTAACAACGCCATTTTGACTCGAGGGTACATGCTTTAGACAGACCTTCCTTTAAAAAGATAGGCATGTTGTATCAAATATCCAACCATTAAATATCTCCAAACAAAATCAACGTAAGAGGATAAGGCACAAAATGTGCAGAATATTTCATAAAGTCCCAATCATTCTTATCCCGAAAAGTTTATAATTTCATTCTGTCTATAATGATTCTATAATTTCTTCAATATTACTAGTATTTTGATATATGCTATGTTCACAATCAAATCATATCTATTGTCAACTTATCATATTTATATAACAATATTCCATTACCACCTCCATATGGTGTTAATATTTTTCAACTGATTCGATACGTAAAAGCTTGTTCTCCATATGATCGGGGTTTTTTTTAAATCAGGAAGGCTACTGGCAAACAAGCTGATGTTATAAGGTTTTCAACAGTCTCATTTATAGTGAGCATTTCGCAAATTATATGGTCGTTATAACGATCTGGTTTGCCAATACAGCATGTCATTAGGTAAAATGCTGTCTGACGTGTTTTATACTGTTAGACCGTTTTTTGACACACTGATTTTGACTACGGATTACTCCGTTTATCTGATCAAGATATAGGGCTCAAGGCCGACAGGGAATGGTTACTCATCCTGACCTAGGCACCTGATCCCACCTCTGACGTGGCCAGGAGTCCGTGTTTGTCTAACTCTTTATTTTGTATTCCTTATAGGATTTATGAAATAGATCACTGTTGGTTATCTTCACCTTTCATCAACAAATGTTATTTGAAGCATGTATTCTTTTAATCATAAACATTTTTAAGCCACTGTTTTAATTTATTTTCCACATTGAAATAAAAATTTAAAAAACCCACAGAAACAACCAATAAACCATTTACCAATACAATAGATAGTTCTGTAGATTTATTTTCGTATTTGGTATTCTTAAAAAAAAAACCCACAGAAAAATAATCGTTACACAAATTCAACAGATAGTTCTGTAGATTAAGATACCCTTATAAGATCATTGACCGTGATAAATATGGAGGACCACGTGGTTAGCCTTTGATTGACTTCTCGACACTTAATAAGGATTCTCATACCGTCCTCAGACAATACTAATGGTGTTATCGTGTAGTTCGGATCTGTCGTTATTTTACGTTCTCTTCACACGTCTAAAAGCCACTGTTTTCATTCAATACAGCCACTCATCACTGGAAAATTTGACGTGTTATTACCCAGATGAACGATGTATATTGATCATGATATTGACTCGAGCTGGTCTTATATTGACCGTAGGGTAAAGAATGTTAAGACGAAATTTTATGCCAGAATTTGCTTTCTGAAAGCAATCCCATCACCGTTACGATTTTGTGTTATTCATCCTGGAGAAATTCGATATGGATATACCGGTGAACTCTTTTGAAATTTCAAAGTTTCAGATTTAATTTATTTAGTCAAAAAATGCAGTTGTAAAAGAAAGTAATCTGGAAAAAAATTGAAAACTTCTGCTGGACTCGAACTCGCAATCTACAGATTTGCAGTTGACACGCTTTTTTTTCTCTTTTGCAGTTGACACGCTAGCCTACTGAGCTACTCAGCTAGTCAATTACATTTAAAAGGAACATACAAATATTGCTGCTATTTGTATTTTCATTCCTGTTTTAAAAGGAAGTCTGCCATTAACTGTCTTAAGAAAAAAATATAAAACACAAAATTGAAATATACAGTGCGGTGTGTGTGCCTAATTGAGTCTGTAAGAAATTGAAGATACTATGGCTGTTTTTTGTTACCCTAGAGTGTGGTGTTCCTACAGCGAACTTCATTGTGCCACAGTTGTCCAGCAGAATCAGCGGAGGGCGGGCGGTCACCACTGATAAAACAGCCTGGCATGTCATCTTAAGGGAGAATACAAAGGTACACGCAAAAGTGACGAGCCGAGTACTCATCAGGGAGTTATCTGCCCCTACATAAAATGTATCGTAAACAAAGATGTCATCCACTTTTCTTTTTTTTTTACGTTGATCAACACTTCAGTGAACAGAAAATAATTTAGAAGCTGATGAAGACTTAATTATGAAGCGTCAGTCCGTGTCGACGTGATATTACATCAGTAACTTACACATTTTGACCCCCCCCCCCCCCCTTTAAGGTGGCTCTCTACACCGTGAAAGAGTTTATTAAATCAGCACGAAATGACTTAATTATAAAAAAATATTATATGAAATTGTGTCAAAAAGGCAGCAAATCGATTGATACTAATAAATTCACAAGACATTCACATCGACATCTCGTGGCATAGTGTCATAAATAGTATTAGTTTTGGTGTATTGAGCTACCTTAATTAATCGTATGCTGTTGTAGAGGGTAAGAAACTCTAAAAAGAATGTGTATTATGGAAAGTGAAAGCATTGATAATTTGTGCATGTGATAGTTATAAAACATTGTGTCGAATATTCTACTAAGAAATGTGTCAATATTTGGTATACTTTAACCGATTTAAGAATATAATTTTCGGTCGATATAGTAGTGTCGACAATTGACACTTGCAGGTGTCTGAAAGGTTGACTTCTACCACGAACTGCAGAGGGCTACGGTTACCTGATCTAGATATAGGGCTCACGGCGGGTGTGACTGATCAATATGGAATGCTTACTCCTTCTAGGCACCTGATCCCACCTGGTGTGTCCAGGGGTCCGTGCTTGCCCAACTATCAATTTTGTATTGCTTATAGGAGTTATGAGATTGCTCATTGTTCCTTATCTTCACCTTTCATATAGGCTAAGCCAATCCCATCAATTTCTTGAATGAATATTGTTTAAATCAAATCACGAACTGGAGTAACACTATTAGAATATTAAAAGCATCGAACTCGATCTAGAGATGATCGATCAGGGATCATTTGGTAAGCTCTACATGTTGTTATAAACGGTTTCGATGTTTTAAATCATTGAGTCGTATAATATAATTAACAAAAGTTCGCGTCTCTTTCACTTTTGATCTGGTATTGCAGCCTAGCTGCATACAAAGATGGCGACCAAGTTTCGTTTTGTAGATTCATCAAATATCCAACCATAAATGAAATAAAACAATGCATATATATCCGAATATTTTACTTCTGAACTGTGTTAGAAAATATCAATAATTGTACTCCTCGCGGTATTGTGCAATAAACTTACATATGTACATTGTTGTAGGACAAATTATGATAGTATATAGTACAGGGATTAACGAAATCACGTTATTTATATTTACAGGCCAAAACATTCTGCGGAGGGACTCTCATCTCCAATACGTGGATAGTAACCGCAGCACACTGTTTCGCTCATTACGCACGTGAATTCAAGCGCCCTTTGCAAACAACTTACATAGATCTCATATTAGGAACCAACCAATGTAATGGAGACGGGGGGATAAAGAGGCGGATCAAACAGTATATAACACATCCAGAATTTTCCAAGAGGGCGATATATGACAACGACATCGCTCTCATTGAAATGAATGAACCTGTTAATTTCACAGATAACATACAAGCACTTTGTCTCAAACCTAAAAATATCATTAATGATTTATTTCTGACTCGTCGTGTTGGACGAAGGGTAGGTCGAGTGATTGGATGTGGTCAAATGTATGAAAACGTTGAAGAAACACCAGATCAGATACATGATGTATATGTTCCAACCATTAACCGCGAAATGTGCGAAGACGCGAATATTGGGACCGGTAACTTCACGGACTCGATGTTTTGTGCAGGGTACGAACGCGCGCTATTTGGTGATGCCTGTTACGGCGATAGTGGAGGGTCGTTAAGCATGCAGTTGTCCGACAGTCACCCTTGGGTCTTTGTGGGCGTCGTTTCGTGGGGCGTGGGGTGTGACCGACCGGGACATTATGGATATTATACAAATGTTGGAAAATTTTATGACTGGATCCAACAGATGGTTGTTTAAGTCAATGGCTACCAGTAGATTTTACTATTTAACCGTAATCCTGTGTTTGTTTAAGTCAATGGCTACCAGTAGATTTTACTATTTAACTGTAATCCTGTGTTTGTTTAAGTCAATGGCTACCAGTAGATTTTACTATTTAACTGTAATCCTGTGGTTGTTTAAGTCAATGGCTACCAGTAGATTTTACTATTTAACTGTAATCCTGTGTTTGGGTATTGTGAATGTTATATAGTAGCTGATGTGCTGTGACGTAAGCATTGTCAGGAGGTGAAATTCATATTATGAATGAATAATGCGCAATAGCATTGGATACAGACTGTAACTATTATCATTCATGTTCAATAAATCATGCTATACTGTAGTTAATATAGATCTATGTTTGCTTTTTTTTTTTTTTTTTTTTGTTAATGCCGTGCCATTTCAACAATTACCGAATTTTTGTTTAAGGATATTAATTATAAATGTTTCTGGTATTTCTTAATTGTTTTATAACCATGAATAAATATATCAATAACATCTAAAATGGTCTAATTTAAAAGATGTTCGACTGATGAAATGTCCGGACTGTAGACTGGCCAAGACAACGTTTCAATATTGTTTTGACAACAGACTGATGGCAGACCTGATCACCAAAGATTATGTGGGTATTGTCTATGAGGAATGAATTCCAGCATCTTTTTTATTTCAACTTCAGAGTACTTGTGCGTGGAAGCAGTAATAAAGTGATTTTTTGGATGGCTGATCACTAGATATGAATATTTCATTTTTTAATTTTTGTTGAAGAAGCAACTGTCTATGATGTAAAAACAAATTTCTAGTCTTTAATTTATCGTGAGCAATTAACACAGGTAAAAATTGCAACGTATGTTTAAAATATGATTGGATATTCATATGTTAAACATATGATTTTATCATCATATGTAAACATGTTTTGAACATATGTTTAACGTATGTTTGAAACATATGTTGAACATACTGCAAACTTCAAACAAGATTAACACAAGGTGAAAAATTAATATGTTTAACACATGTTAAACATATATTAATCATATGTTAAACATATGTTTGTTATATGTTAAACATGTGTTTAATATAAACATGTTACAATTTTGCCTGTAGATAATATGAAAATCACGAGAAAAACATGTGAATATCTTATGAACAAAATATATGTTTATCATAAGGTAATACAAACCTATGTTATTCATATTATAAACATATGTTAATCATGTTTGAAAACATACGTTGACCTTTAAGTGTTCATTTTATATGATCATCATATGTTTTAAAAACATGTTAATCATATGTTTAACATATGTTAGATATATGTTGCAATTTTACCAGTGTATGAGTAGAGAAAGCTCATATTCTAAATTTCTGTGATAAGAAATATTTCCCATCTTGATGTCCCTCTAAATACAGTCTTATTCAAATCAGATCCTTAGATTCGCTCACACTGAATAGGATACATGTATGACCTTAATCAGACTGAGATAATTATTTCTTATCATAGCAAATTTCTCAGTAGAACACAAACATTTCTTGATTAAGATTTCCAGAAAGACTGCTCCGAGATTCGGTAAAGGCGTCAGTCCAAATATTGAGCCGATTCTCAGCCGGGATTACCTCACTGCTACCGCATAAGCGCTAAGCAGACATGTTTTAAGGCACTTTATCTACCGTTAGTGCATGACATCTTCTTAAGTAGATCTATTGGAACTCTTCAATAGACATTAAAAGGAGGTTTATTTCTCTGTTACACGCATCAGTCTCGGTTTTTCTACTCCAATGACAACACAAATATAATATTTGAAATTTATTTTCAAACGAAATTACAACACACAGGTGTATATACGAAGAGTGTAATGGCATTACTGATGTAGGACGAGGCTAGTCATGCTTAAAAACAAAAACTCTGAAAACCATTGCCTGTGTACGTGAATGAAACCTGTGCTAAATGCAGAAACAGTACTACCAAAGCAATATTACAAATCATAATATAAGTATATTATAGCTAATATTATCCATATTTCAACTGTATTCGTATCCCATTAAACGTTTTCCCCCGGCCTTCGAAACAAGGCAATCATTTTCGCTATTCAAGAAATCAAAAAAGATTTTCAATTTTGTTATTCATTTCTCCGGGAGTGGAAGAAATTATTGCTCCTTTTATCGTTTACTACATTTGTCTAAACAATATACCACGATTTACCTTAAATTTGAAAATTTTAGGGGGGTGAAGGTAGCTCCATCCTCATGTGACTTATCATTATTAATGGATAAAAGTGGAAAAACTTTATTAATTCCCACTCAATATAGTTTAATTCAATTAATAACCTAAGAAAATGTATATGTTGCCACCTTTTTAAAGATGTCAGACATACAAAAACAGAAGTATGTATCAACATCAAAAAATCACACATTTTCATTCAACAGAATAATAAAAATAGATAAAAACTTGTTGAAATGACAAAATTTAAATATCAACAGTTTAAAAAAAAACCCTGCTAATTCATAAATATGTATAGATTAATCATGGGTATTAGGGAAACCAATGTATAGTAGACATCCAGTTGAGGAAATTCCAGCACAGGAGTTATTGCCCTTGACAACATTTTTAAAATCACAAATAATTGATTATCTATGGAAAGTATAAACTTTTTCAGTAATAATAGTTTACCAGATTTTTTATTATATCCAATGAATAATATTCCACATAATGATATATTTCTATCATGCTCAAAGTTTAATTTATTAAGATTTTTGCAAAAACCTTTGACGTCACATAAGGATCGATCAACCTTAATTAAATAAGCCACTGAAATGAGAGTTGTTATAACGTACATTAACATAGTTAAATGACAACTTAACAGGAATGCTATCAATTTGTATTTCTAAATTCAAATTTGGATTAATGTTATTGTATAATTATCAAACGTAGATCTGTCACTCTTGATTTTAAAATGAATCCTGTTTTAAAATGCATTCCGATTTACTCCCAGTAATACATTTTTAAATAAATAAAATGAAATATTACAGATACAAGCTATATAAAAGATAATTTGAATTATCATCACCTGATAGAAATATTGACGCACAATTATATAAACAATTTCCATCGACTAGGATTTAATAGCGCCATAGTCATTCTCTCTCTCTCTCTCTCTCTCTCTCTCTCTCTCTCTCTCTCTCTCTCTCTCTCTCTCTCTCAGCGAATCCAAGGGAGGGGGTGGGATGGTGGCAACCCCTGTAACCCCCCTCTAGATCCGCCATTGACATGAATTTTAAGGAAATCATTAAATTTTCATTGAGAAACTATATTGGAATGTAAATACTGTTCAATAAGAAACATACAGGCCTACACTGTCAATTAATGCAGTCATCAAATTCACAGAGTAAAGAATGCGCGGTGTGGTCACACGGATTATTCGTCCACCCATATGCCCATAAAAGGACGCAGTCGGAGTCCGGCCTGTCCGTGGGATATCCGGTATACCAAGCTGTATAGCGCATTTCTGCTCCGCTGGACCACTCCATTTTACCACCAACCCTTTTCCCGCCAATGAAGATTGGCTCCAACATTTCTAAATAGAATTTCCCGACCATGAATTCATTTACAATATATATATATATATATATTGAAACATGCATTTACCAATGTTTTGTTTAAAGTTTAAACTTTATTCATCTTATTCACAAACAAATTGTACAACTTACATGACTTATATTAATGCTTCTCGTCCGCTCGGATATGGAGGGGGCTGCTATGTTATCGATAAATCTAAGCTGTTTTTCGATTAAAGCATCAACCTTTCAATTTCACATAAAACTTATGTGTTTAGAAATCAAAACAACAATACAGACCACAAATCATAGATATGAGGAATTTATGTTTAGGTTTTTTTTTATAGAGGGTCGGGGGAGTATGAAAAACAGCTGAATCATGAGTTTTTAAAAAATAATATTCTGCGAATTCCTTCAGCAACAAAACTTTTGGGTGACAGATTTTTTAGTTGAATTCGATAAACTCACAATGTTGAAACACGATAAAGGGCTTACACTTTAAATACAGGAGTTACCCCCCCCCCCAACCACATACACCAAATTGTGTTCGAAATGCGATCAACAACTTGCATTTAAAAAGGAGAATTGTGTTTGATTTTCTAAACCCATGGTCAATGTCCTTAAACTTGGTACTCTACATCCCACCTCATGGTGAAGCTTCTAACCGTGCAAATGATAGGAGTCTACAAATTGTCAAAATATTCTATGCGAGGTTATAGTATGGGCATGATAAAAGTAGAAAGAACCTGCGGACAAGCATACAATTTTGAAATTGTATCAAATCCTGAGTCTGATTATCTTATAAGAATTCTTTATGTACATCTCAGTTTCTGATCGAGTTCTAACTTAATAGTAACCGTTACAACCAAACTCTGACAAAGTCATCTCTTCGTTCTATTGTCGTAAGTAAAAAAAAAAATAAATACAGTGAAAACTGCCTAATCAGATACCCGTGCAATCTGTTTTACTAGGCATATCGACTCTTAATTTCATTCTCAATTTCATATTTCTATTGATTTTTACACTGCTTATTCCGAAACATCGTGTATTCCGACAAGAAACTGTCTCCCAGTGCATGTCGTAATAAGCAGGTGTCACTGTATATAAAGAGAAACATCAGTTTCATTACCTTTCATCATAATTTCTGTGACTAAAGCAAATTCTTCATCAGACTCTATCTCGGGCAAATATCCTCCAAGTTTATGACATTCGCTCTTTACCAAAAAGAGAAAAGGAAAATACAAGATTATAGGAATCAAAGTACTGAAAGTACTGAAAGCGGGGCCTTTATGATGACATTAACCCTTTACCACAAAGATAAAGAGAAAATATAATTTCAGGGCATAACAAGACCAAATAATGATAACACCGGTAATAATTTACATGTTAAAGACCTATGATTTGAAAAAATGAGGTATATTTTTACCTGCGCTTGCTTCCAACTTGTACCTGTGGAATTTTGGATTCTATAATGGCATCTGCTCACGTGGCTTGCTGTGAAGAAACATGTAAACTTGTGAATATGTTTACAGGTTAAATGAAAACTTTCGTATGGAGGGAGGTGGCTTGATATTTTTTCTACCATTTACACACTAGCTATGATTTCATTTCATATTCATTAAACATGGTTACTGGATGCTAACTGACCTTGTGGAAAGGTTTGGTGTAACTTTCATACGTAGAACATGTGTAATGGTAGATGCTTTATAAAGTGTCCTATTCCATTTTCGCACGGTTTTCAATATCTGTATATAAATGCTATTGCTAGGGTTATCCATGATCGAGTGAATCTACCTGTGGTAATTTTTATATCCGGGGAGTGGAAAATTTCAGTCTGTATTAGGTGTCTAACATTTAGAATTTTATAATTATATCTGCATAAAAATAGCCAAATGGTTTTTTAAAAATGTATTTTTGATTAATTTATCCATCTGATTTGTAAATGGAATTATTGTTAACCCATTGTGGTTTTAATAACATGTATATTTTGTTGTAAAAAACAATCGATGAAATTAAAATTGTGACGCGGAGCAGTATTATACATGTATACATGTACAACGTAAACCTGGAAAGGTTTTGCAACACAAACTCTATTTGTGACGAGCTATATCGTGGAAGAAATGTCTTAACAGGGTACTGGATATCTAAACATTGCAGAAAAATGCATACCACGCGTTGGGGGTTATTTGATAACACGCGTTAGGGGTTATGTAATAGCAAGCGTTAGGGGTTATTTAATAACACGCGTTAGGGAATATTTAATAACACGCGTTAGGGGATATTTAATTTAAAAACACGCGTTAGGGGTTATGTAATTTAATAACAAGCGTTAGGGATTATTTAATAACACGCGTTAGGGGTTATTTAATAACACGCGTTAAGGATTATTTAATAACACGCGTTAAGGGTTATTTAATAACACGCGTTAGGGGATGTTTAATTTAATAACACGCGTTAGGGATTATTTAATAACACGCTATAGGGGTTGTTTAATAACACGCGTCAGGGGTTATTTAATACCACGTGTTAGGGATTATTTATGAACACGCATTAGGGGTTATTTATTAACACGCATTAAGGGATATTTATTAATACGCATTAGGGGTTATTTATTAACACGCATTAAGGGATATTTATTAACACGCGTTAGGGATTATTTAATAACACGCATTAGGGATTATTTATTAACACGCGTTAAGGGTTATTTAATAACACGCGTTAGGGATTATTTAATAACACGCGTTAAGGGTTATTTAATAACACGCGTTAAGGGTTATTTAATAACACGCGTTAGGGATTATTTAATAACACGCGTCAGGGGTTATTTAATTCCACGTGTTAGGAGTTATTTATGAACACGCGTTAGGGATTATTTATTAACACGCGTTAAGGGTTATTTAATAACACGCTATAGGGGTTGTTTAATAACACGCGTCAGGGGTTATTTAATAACACGCGTTAGGGGTTATGTAATTTAATAACACGCGTTAGGGATTATTTAATAACACGTGTTAGGGGTTATTTAATAACACGCGTTAGGGGATATTTAATTTAATAACATGCGTTAGGGATTATTTAATAACACGCGTTAGGGGTTATTCAATAACACGTGTTAGGGGTTATTTAATAACACGCGTTAGGGATTATTTGATAACACGCGTTAGGGGTTATTTAATAACACGCGTTAGGAGTTATTTGATAACACGCGTTCAGGGTTATGCAGTTTAATCTGCAATGTTTGTTATACTAACAAACCAAAGAAAGACATTTTATCATTTACATTTTTTTCAGTATATTTTTAGGAATATAAATGCTTTCAATTACGTAAAATATAGGTATTATTCTCCTGTAATTTAAAAACCGTAGAAGCTGAAAATTACCCGATCCTGTCTTGTCTCCATACTTCGTAATGATTTCCATATTTGGACGATGGTAAAGGGAAATAGTCCAATAAGGACAAGTTAAACTTATTAATATAAACCATCATATGATATACCCGTACACATGTAGGTAAGCATTAATGATCATTTTAGATACAAATTAAAGGTAAAATATAAACCAGAAAATATATTTTCCAACACTACTAACAATGCCATGAAATGGGCAGCAAAGTTCATGGAATGCGGATATTCACACGTGGAAAGATTAAAAACCAGACTAACTAGATTGAAACAAAATGTGTCTTCATATAGGAAGCCATCGGCGGCCCTAAGTTACTCAGGGTCGATCTGGTGAATATATATGTACTGTTTATCACGTGATCACACCATACCTCCCAGTTTACAGAAGTATGGCGACACCAAGTACATGTACAGTGGCGGGTTTAAGGGGGGGGGGGGGAGTCAGAGCCCCCCCCCCCCCGCCCCCCTTTTTTTACCACACTATAAAGGATGTGGTGATTATAAATGAAAGGAAGAAGGAACAAGAATTTCAGTCGAACATGTACCATTTTAAATCAATCTTTAAAATTTCCCCAGGTGAGGCCATCCGACACCCCCCCCCCCAATTGGAGGGGTTAACCCGCTCCCATACCCTCCCCCTTTGGGCCTCAACACCCCCCCCCCCCCCATAAGGTCTATAGATCCGCCACTGATGTAGATAACATTGGAGACGGAGTGTGTATAGGGAATGTGTTGACGTCATTCTTTGAATCGAGGGGTACAGATGTAACTTGCCTGATGTGTTGACCCCCCCCCCCCCCAAAAAAAACCCCAAACAAAACAAAATTGTTTGTAAACCCCACATCCCCTTTAGGGATTTTTCTACACTTTTTTGAAAGTGTGTATAAAATATAGGTAAATGAAGGTTGTTTGATAAATTTATGTTGGGGCATTTTCAAGATATGGCCATTTGAATTTATAATTTTTTTGACAAATTCAACATGGCTGTTACGGTGTACCATACTGTATTAAAGACGACACATTGTAAACATAAACAACGACATAGGGACTTTCCAGAGAAGACATTTGTGAGAAACACGTATAAAAAATAGAAGAAAGTGGTACATATTTTTAAATGTCTACAAATTCATGTCTTACGAAATTATACAGTGTATACTACAGTCCCAAAATAACATGTACCTATCAGGCCTAACATGTTCAATACTAAATAAACAGTATGAAAAATCAATATATGCACCCAGGGGTGCATGAGCCGAGTTGCATGGGATACATTGTAAAGTCAGGAATGGTGTGGCATATTTATAATTGTGAAGAACTAATTTCAGTTTTAAACTTACTTAGTTACTTAGTACTTCTCGTCAGATGGTGCATAGTCATTTTAAACCTGTGGTGCTTAGGTAATATCCATTTTGCCTTTGAAAATAAGATGGGGTGTCTGATACGACTTGAGAGAGACATGGAAGTAGAAGTAAAACTTGATCATTGACGAAGTTGCGCCGAGTCAAGTGAACTGTAAGACTTAGAGACGTTCACTCAACCTGTGTTCACTATCGACACTTTCCCCGCCCATAAATGTCTGTTCTGTAATGAAGAAACTCAAGTACAAGGAAAAAACACAAACTTGATAAGTGTGTAACAAACACAGTAGAAGCCATTTAAAACACTCTGCATAGAATAAAAGTGATTATAACACAATAAATTAGTTGGTTGATTGTATATTGTTTAACGTACTGCTCGAGAATTTTTCACTTATATGGAAGCGTCACCATTGCCGATGAAGGGCTGCAAAATTTAGGCCTATGCTCGGCGCTTAAGCCATTGAGCAGGGAAGGATCTTTATCATGCCACACCTGCTGTGAAACGAGACCTTGGTTTTTGCGATCTCACCCAAAGAACAGCCTTATATTTAGTCGCCTATTTTTACACTATTACGATAAGCAAAGGGATACTGAGGACCTATTCTAACCTGGATTCCCACGAGACAATGGTTTTCTTGCCCCATTATTCGCCTCTTACGACACGCAAAAGGTACCGAGGACCTATCCCTTCTAACCCAGATACCCACGGGACAACTATAAGTAAAGTTCAGTATATTGATTTGGTTACTAAAGGAGGGAATGTTTTATCCAATCTGTAGATAAACATACACTAAGAACCTACAAATTGATATAATTCTTGAGCAACATGGAAAGGCATTTGACTTTATCCGAATATCGTGTAGAATTATGTGGTTGAAAGTATGACAAAGCTCAGAGAGAGATACTTGTCATTTATCCCGATTCATATAACCGTGATTACAAAACTTGAAACCTAAATCAAAAACACAAAGAAAATTTGGTAGCAAAATTTAATTTCGGAAAACTCCAAAGGCGAACTTATATAATCTGCATGTGTTGCTACTGAATTGAGTCTGCATTTGCGTTAGCCCTTTCAAGTCAAAGAATCTGCTATGATAATCAAAAGGCAGATTTCTGACTGCCACAAAATTACCATGCAATAACTTACCATGGCCACCTCTCCATCTTCTCTGAATACATGTGTATATAATATCTCATTGCATGTCTCCCTCAAGTCGTATCAGACACCCCATCTTATTTTCAATGGCAAAATGGATATTACCTAAGCAGCTCAGGTTTAAAATAACTATGCACCATCTGACGAGAAGTACTAAGTTAATTACACTATCAAACATGTTATGTCACTAGATTGATTGATTGATTGTATGTTTCTTGCTTAACGTCCTTCTCGAGAATTTTTCACTCATATGGAGACGTCACCAAGACCGGTGAAGGGCTTCAAATTTAAGCCTTTACTCGGCACTTACGGCCATTGAGCAGTGAGCGTTCTTTAGTGTGCCACACCTACTATGACACGGGACATCATCTCCGAGGACTCGTGACATTCACACCTGATGTCGAGCGCAATGGAACTGCCACTACCTGTTTTAACGACCTATGTTTGTCGCGGCCGGTTGTAGAAGTTACTCACAGACTCAAGAGTTTGAAACTACTATTTGCAATGCGATTACAAATTCTGGATTAATATTCCATACAAGAATATCTTTTACAAATAACTCAGTAATTCATATACCTCGCCTTAATGTCAAACAACTTGATATATAAACAAGGGGTTAAGTTCTTTAATGCAAAATACATTTTTACAAATGTCCATATTGTGTTTGTAAGATTCTCAAAGTTTTTCCATTTTTAAACAATACTTTAATTACAAATTTCATGAGTTTGCCCCAAAACTTAAAAAAGGTCCCCTTGCATTAATGTCAAATAATCTTATTCACAATTAAAGGGTTACATACTTTCAAAAAATAATTGTTTTCAAAGGTCCATATTATGTATATATGATCTGAAGAACTGTTCCATTTTTCGGCGATTTTTAAAGGGAAAAAAAAATCATGTTTTAGCCCCAGAAGTCGTAAATGTCCCCAATTATCTATGTCAAACATCTTGTCAATCAAAGGGCTACATAAGTTCACATAATACTTGTTTGTAAATGTCAATGACATCAATATTGAATGTGAAGAGGTTTTTCCAGTTTTCGGCTATTATTTTTACAAATGTTTGGGTTTTGCCCCCAAAATCGAAAACGTCTCAATGTTAACAATCTGATTTATAGTTAAAGGGTAATAGAGTTTCAGAAAATAATTGTTTTCAAATGTCCTTGTCATCAATATAGGATCTGGAGGAGTTTTCTATTTTTCGTCGATTTTTAAAGAAAAAATCATGTTTTAGCCTCAAAACTCGTAAATGCCCTCACATATTTATGTCAAACAACTTTATATATAAACAAAGGGTTACATTCGTTCATAAAATACTTGTTTGCAAATGTCAATGACATCTATATCGGATCTGAAGAGTTTTTCCAGTTTTTGGCTATCATTTTTACAAATTTCATGTTTTTGCCCCAAAACTCGTAAACGCCCCCACGTAGAAATGTCAAACAACCTGATTTATAATCTAGGGACTATGTACTTTAAAAAAATACTTGTTTGCAAAAATCCCTTGGGACCCCCTCATTATCTTTACTAGCCCATGGTCTTTGTGATTATGGGTTTATCTAATAAGAATAACTATGCAACGATTTATTTTTTAGTCGTTTTTGCATTAATTGTCTGTAAAGTGTTTAAAGTTCTATAAAATACGGAATATGATTGTATCAGATGGGTCCTGATTAAATTCGGGCAGTCTTTCTGTATGTGGTCATGTCGGGTTAAACCCCAGGCAATTGCATCGATTGGGGTCGAATTTACTATTAAAGAGTACTCTTTATATAGTAAATTCGACCCCAAGCGATGCAATTGCTTGTTGGTTAAACATTGTATGATAACGACCCCTAAGCGGCTATGGGCCTGGTCTCACTGTCTTTAGGCTTGATCTTGCTGTCTATAGGCTTAATCTCATTGTTTATGGGTTTAATATATTAATTGTTTATGGGCTTAATCTCATTGTTTATGGGTTTGATCTCACTGTCTATGGGTTTTATCTCATTGTTTATGGAATTAATCTCGTTGTTTATGGAATTAATCTCATTTTTTATGGGCTTAATCTCATTGTTTATGAGCTTAATCTCATTGTTTATGGGCTTAATCTCACTGTCTATACGTTTTATCTCGTTGTTTATGGAATTAATCTCGTTGTTTATGGGCTTAATCTCATTATTTAAGGGCTTAATCTCATTGTTTATGGGCTTGATCTCATTGTTTATGGGCTTGATAACCCGATATGTAGACGGTCAGTAAGAGACCCGATATAAAATAATATGCCAATCGAAATATACATCTCAACGAAATATTGCACATGTTTATAGGAATGGCAGTCCATTCCTGATGATGCTTGATCACAACATTTCCGGATATCTCGACCTGACAGAGTGATCTGCGACCTGACAGTGTGATCTGCGACCTGACAGTGTGATCTGTGACCTGACAGTGTGACCTGCGACCTGACAGTGTGAGCTGCGTTATCATTTTATGCTTATTATGAACAAATAAGAAATGGAAGAATATGCTGAATAATTTAATTTACCTTTGCTTGGAATCCAGCAAAAATCTGGAAATTTCGTGTGTTTCACACAAGCAGCAGTTCCCACGAAGCACGTTCTCTGAGTGTCATGAAAACGAAAAGGGGAACCCGGGGCTACATTGCTAGCCAGCATAGCGCACCAAAGTAGGCTTTCAACATCACGATATGTCTCCTGGATGGTGAGGTTTAAGTATCTGGAGCCACGGATGGAGGTCTGATGATAACTGGACGACACAAAATTGATGGCCATAGATAAACCACAAGAATATGCATAGCCCCATATCTTTACAAAAAGAACCCAAGTATTCATGTTTGGTAGTCTGTACTTGGTAGAAACTTCGTCTATACCTTTAGTCTTCCATCAACGTGCATTTTATACAGATTTGGAAAATACTAAATCATTCATTTACTTTTGTTTAAATTTACGTAATTTTACGTGTTTTATTTCTGTGTAATCGGTTAGACGTTTCCTTGTAAAAGTGGCGGGGAAGAGATAAAAAATAACAAACAAACCCGTTGCGACCAAATAAAACACTTTCACATTTAACTGTAGGCAGGAAGACAATCTTTATTTTTCCATGTTCTTGTTTGTGGAGTTGACAGATTAAATTCATAAATTAGATTTATCATTCAGCGATATTGGTGATTGTTATGAACATTTTCTGAAATACTGATGCATAAAATAAAACATTGATGAGGCTTTCAAGCTATTGATTTTGAAACTGAGTTTCCGTAGGACGGATTTATGAACAAGGTGACAAAGAAATGAGCATGAGTTGGGGTTGGAGATCAAATTTTTGAATTAGCGAAAATACTGAATTTCTATACAACATTTCGAGTAAACTTTTTGAAGAATCGGTGTTCTGTTTGGAAAATGTATCAACCAAGTTAATGAATTACAACATTTGAACTAGCTCCATGTCTCAACTACCTGTATCATAAATTATAAAACTGAAATACACGTGTAGGAGTATAAAAATAGACGATACATTGGATGAAACAGAAACTGTAATATCATGCAGAATTATAACTAATGAATCCTTCCGCCACAAAATATAGTCCTGTCCCTGTCAAACCCTTCAGTTCAAAATTTGAATTGACATAAAAAGGTTTCAACTGGATAGGGTTCATCAATAGATGTGTAATATGTTTGCACCAATGGGATCAGTATTAAACCAGTAAATACTTTGGTGTTAGTATATAGGTCCCTGGTTGTACTCAAAAGCTGCCCCCCCCCCCCCCCCCCACTAAATCCGCTACTGAAGGTGTCTAAAATTGACTTTAACAAGCATGTAGAATCGGGGAGGGGGTGGGGGTGGGGGTGGGGGCTACCTACCATATTTTAAAACCTTCCTTTTCCGTTATTCTCAGATACAAAATAAAATAAATTGGGTGATTGACCCCCCCCCCCCCATACACACACGAAGGTGCCTGTGGAGTGTGAACTACATTACTCCCTCTTTAGCTCACAATTAAAAATATTCATGGAATGGATGCATGAATTTTCTTCTCATAGCTCATGTAAAGAAACCGAAATGTGCCATCATTTTACAGCTTGTTGTTGACGCCCAGGCTGTCAACACGAGTTCGTTCACACGGACGCGATCAACAACTCGGATTGTTTTCCTCTGTAGGCCTATACCTTGAACAGGAAGTGAGAAATAAATTGCAATTTCTTCTTCTTATTATTTTTCTTTTTAGATTTTCCTCACGAATTTCGCGATTACGGAACAACTGATAATATGTTCTCGATGTGTTTTTACCTTTACATTTTACGCAGAACTATAATTAAATGTATTTTCTCTTCTACACACAATAAAACGAAGCCTGGGAAACAATTCTAAATCAATTATCGGTTATGAAGTCTCCCGATTTCCACTTTCCCCTCCCCGTTTTATAAATTGGACAATTTCTGTAGCTTGTCAAGAATAAATAGACATTCAACTTTTTCCAACTTCTCCTCCGACTGCCCCCCCCCCTCTTTAAAAAACTACGTGCCTGCAGGTGCTCCTACGGTTCCTGGGGTTTATCTATAATAAAGTCAAGTTTCAACTTTGGAAATATTAATTCAATTCAACAATGCAATGTAGGCCTATTGACATTCATACAATGGCATGTAGCCTAGTCATAAGTACAATACCTAAAATAACAATGAACAGAATGTGGTTTTATATCACATTGACAATTAAATATCTCATCGTGTAGTAATCTGCAGTGGTCATAATTTGGTTAATACAGTACAAAATATGATTCATAAATTCAATAAATAATCTGCACGTATGAGGAACACGCGGTTTTTCTCCAAGAACACGTGATCTAGAATATCGTCCTGTTTTAATATGCAGTGTATGGGCACTGATTCTTATTTTTGTTTGGGTTGATCTTTCTTATTTCTTTAATATAGAAACTACAAGTAATCTTACATATTTACAGTCATTTAAATTCACTGTATATAAAATGTCAAAATGTTCAGGGTTATGATTAAGTGATGTTTTTCAAATGATCACAATTATCTACGATAAATAGGCTAAAATGTTTTTATCTATTAATTAGGTATTTTTGTGAACTTCAGGGTTGGCGGGTATGATCATGTTCGCAAGCCCCTAAGTACAGGTACTATTTGTATCAAGAACTATAACTCCTGCAGTATCTGAATATTACCGCCTCACTAGGATATACAAAAGTTGTCACTCTTGATAAATCAGACGACACTTGCATCCTGTCAAACAAAAATGGACGCTGAATCAGGACACTGGATTTTGCAGTAGATCTATTTGAGTTCAGTAATGATTGTCAGGTACAACACTGTTAGGGTCTATTAAAATGTCGGGATATATTTTTTAATTACAGTTTGAGTTAGTTAGAATAATCTAACCGTGTTTTGGGACATGCCCTCACAACCAAGTGAGTACGTCCTTATGCCTATCACTTTAAAAACAATCTAGATCTACGTTCTATTAATTAAGTTTGAGTCAGTGAAGCAAAACCCCAGTATTTAACAAAATTCAGTCGAATCACAGGGGTTTCTTATCCGCTCTGTTCTCTATCACACATATAGCACAGGGGTCTCTTATCCGCTCTGTTCTCTATCACACATATAACACAGGAGTCTCTTATCCGCTCTTTTCTCTATCACACATAACACAGGAGTCTCTTATCCGCTCTTTTCTCTATCACATATAACACAGGAGTCTCTTATCCGCTCTTTTCTCTATCACACATATAACACAGGGGTCTCTTATCCGCTCTGTTCTCTATCACATATATAACACAGGGGTCTCTTATCCGCTCTATTCTCTATCACACATATAATACAGGGTCTCTTATCCGCTCTGTTCTCTATCACACATTATAACACAGGGGTCTCTTATCCTCTCTGATCTCTATCACACATATAACACAGGAGTCTCTTATCTGCTCTATTCTCTACCACACATATAACACAGGGGTCTCTTATCCGCTGTGTTCTCTATCACATATATAACACAGGGGTCTCTTATCCGCTCTATTCTCTACCACACATATAACACACGGGTCTCTTATCCGCTCTGTTCTCTATCACATATATAACACAGGGGTCTCTTATCCGCTCTATTCTCTACCACACATATAACACAGGGGTCTCTTATCCGCTCTGTTCTCTATCACACATTATAACACTGGGGTCTCTCGTCCACTCTGTTCTCTATCACACATATAACTCGGGGTCTCTTATCCGCTCTGTTCTCTATCACACATTATAACACAGGGGTCTCTTATCCTCTCTGTTCTCTATCACACATATAACACAGGAGTCTCTTATCCGCTCTGTTCTCTATCACATATATAACACAGGGGTCTCTTATCCGCTCTATTCTCTACCACACATATAACACAGGGGTCTCTTATCCGCTCTGTTCTCTATCACACTTATAACACAGGGGTCTCTTGTCTGCTCTGTTCTCTATCACACATATAACACACGGGTCTCTTATCACATCTGAATTCCATAAATAGATATGAATAGAAATAAAAAAGAAACTCTCTCTTTCTCTCTCTCTCTCTCTATATATATACATATACATGTATATACATGTAGATGAATAGATGAATAAAGTTTTTTTTTCTATTTATATCTATTTATTGATTAAAATTCAGATCTATACCTGTGCTCTTATCTGCTCTGTTCTCTATTACATCTTAGGTAGATCCAGGAATTTGTGAAGTGGGGGGTGTCTAGCTCTTTATCTTTTAGGACAGGTACTTTTCAGCTCCACCCCAACCCCATTTACAGCCCCTTTGCTTGTGTACATATTACATAACATCGTAGTGAGATCTGGACAGTTTACTTTATGATCTTTTTCTAGGAAATTTTTAATTTGTAAATTTAAAGAGGACATAATATATATTAACTCTTCCTAATAGCAAAGGGATCTTACCAGTTGTAAAAATTACTTCAAAATATATTAATTTTTATAATACACGACGAGTTTCGTAGACATATACCACCTACACCAGCTCCATCAATATTTGATAAATGCAAGAAATCTCTGAAAGTCATTGTACAAATGTTGGGGGGAGAGCATGTTTTTCTAAACCTTTATGGTATAATGATGCACTAATAATAAATCTCAGTCGTTGCCATCTTCTTGTATCTGAGCTTCGTAAGTGTTTGTACAGAACTGAGACGAATTGTAGTCTAGACTTATCCTGTTGACACACAACATAATTCATTATGCAGTAAATGGATAAATACAATTATTTAAATCAAAATACAGTCTAACAATTTTAATATGGTAAACTGATTGACTGAATTTAATGAAGATGGGCAATTGTGTTAAGTGTTGATATATGATGAAATTCATTACTTATTTTTTCAAATAACAAAACAATGCATATGTACTAAGGCCATAATCTATATATGTACTTTTCATAATTACATGAATATTGATAGTAGAGATTTGTCGAGGCTAGATACACTGTACAAGTAAAATGTACAGACAATGTACATGTATAATGACAAATTGCCACATTGCAAAATTTGCACCTGAGAACAAAAAAAATTTGTCATCTGACATATTATGACTAGTGAATGTAAATGTTAACTAGTCCTCGATTTCTTTAGATCAGAATCACGATGTCCTTAGTACAGCAGCAATTCTTCATTATTAATTTTTATCACATGTACAACCAAAGCATACGTGTACAATAGTACATTATCAATTTTAATATTGTTTCATACTCAACAAAAGTACTTGCTAAGTGTACACCAGGTGCCAATGCACAAAGCATGTTAATTATCTTGAAATGGTATCTCTAGTGTTATATTTTTGTTAATATTTTTTTCGTGTGGGATTCAATCTCTTAAAAGTTAGATTTTGTACATATACATGTATACATCAACTTACACCTCTTCTTGCACTTCAATTACTCAAATGAGCACAAAAACAATCATCAGGTTCGTAGCAACAATGGGTCTGCCTCTCTTACATACAAAGTTTGTTATTTTTTCGTGCAGAGATAGATCTATAGATAGGAACCCCCCCCCCCCTCTTTAAAAAAAACCCCAGCATTGTAGCGAGTGGTAGTGGAAATGTAAAATTTAACCTATGAATGGAACTGAAAGATTAATCCTTGTCGCCTTTCTTTTTTTTGGATTTTTTTCTTGTCAAACATTTTCAGGCAATTTTATGAAGTCAACACCCCCACCCCCCCTTTATAAACAATATTACCTACCTGATTGTATCACATGCTTTCATTGTGCTGTTAATTGTAGGTGTCTGTTGATCTTAAAACAGATAACCACTGAAATCCTCAGTATTAACTGCATGATTGGAACAGAAAAAAAAGAAACGTCAAATACACCTGTCATACCCCCTCCCCAACTCTACAATTTGACGAAATGCATATTTTAAAAAGTTTTCTCCAGAAAATATAAGAAATTAACCCTTGTTTTTGTCATAGATATATTACAACCTGTTAAACTCAGCATGATAAAGAATAAAGGGGAATTTTAATTACTATACACTATTTGTTAGTACTATTTATGTGAAGCTTAGGACCGCAATCGTAATCACACCCCCAACTTCTAGTATAAGGGGAGTAACAGCAAAAATGTAGGCCACTTATACATGTAGCTTATTCTCTTTAAGACTGAACTTACATGCCTGCATCTCCTGCATAAGAATACTTTCTAGTTGAACTTAAGGATGCATGCTACACCAGAGAAATTTGATATCCATGGATGAAAAGTGGAGGATATGTACAACAATATTTTGAAAATGAAAACTTTCAAATTTACTTTACTTATTCTCAAGTGGGACGTTAAACAAGATACAATCAATCAAATTTACTTTATTTAGTCAAAAAATGCAGTTTTAGTAGAAAGCAATCTGCGGACCTGTAACATTAGGAGTATTTTACCGAATAAATGACAGTGCTTCATACATACGGATTTGCTCAAAATTATTCCTGGCCTAAAAAAACTTCAACCTTTTTTTTGGAATGTTGATTTTTTTTTTTAGGGCAGGTGAAATTGATAGAAATACCTGCATTGGCAAGTATTCAATAAAAGATTCATGAAGACTGGGGCTATATTAGTTACAATATATTAAATCTAACTGTGTCTAGGACCAGACCCTACACAGGACATTATCACTTTAACGAGAGAGCATTCTATCTAGGGCTATATGATCCAGAACTCTCAATTATCTACATCTGGGGGCTTTTAAAGGCACATTCTCAATTAAAATAAGGTGACATTTTTCCCAAACAAATGTTAAATTTTCTCAAAATGATCAACTATATATTTAATATATATAGAGTCACTGCACAAGTTCCTGTTGCTTGTGAAAATAGTTGAAATTGATATAAAGTGAAAGAAACCCTTGATACTTTACAAATTATTGAGTACTAGCTGGTATGTTGATTTTTCCCATAATGTCTCTGATTTTCCAAATTTTGATGTCCCCTGCCCCAGTACAAAAATGTGGTGTAAGAGCCCGGAGATCATGTTTATATATTGAAAATACATTAAATGTTAAAACATCTCCACCACAGCTGAACATAGATTATGGCGTCCTGTTCCAAAATTGTGAATTTAATGGTGCATGATGAGTGTTTCGGTCTCCAGAACGAGGTTATCAGGATTGTATAAAGCTAGTGAAAATACAGACATTGGAATCTGTTAAGCTGTGTTTTAACTCTTTAATATGAAGCTCAAGAACTGGGTGTGTAGTGAAAATGAGCATGGATGCCTCTTCCATTGTTGTGAAACTTGTGAATCCTGGATCAGAAATTCAAACCCCTAGGGAAGAAATCCAGGGGTGAAAATGTATAAATTTTCAAATAGCTTGCCATTCTATCTAAATCATTTAGCTCACAAACTGTGAAACTCCTTAGGTCCAGGTTAGTGGTTCCAGCATTAAGATGGCTGTGTACCTTATAAACTGAAAATTCTTTACTCCTGAACCCCTAGCTTTACACAAAATAAGAACTATTAGTGCCACTTATTTCATAAAGAGTTCATTTGATTATTTTCTGCTAATGATGTCACACGTATCTCCAGTTCATAATGAAATCCACCACTCTTGGATCGCATGTGGTAATTAATGGCCTATATACAATGTCTCTAGCTAATCATTAAGAGAACTCATTTCATTTCTATTCATTTACAGGGTGATGACTGTACCAAATCATTGACTGAAATTCCATCATTTACAGACAGATTCTGTATTATCACAGACAGGAGAGTATGCCCCCGCAGCATACACAGACAGGAGAGTATGCCCCCGCAGCATACACAGACAGGAGAATATGCCCCCGCAGCAGACAAAGAGAGGAGAGTATGCCCCCGCAGCATACACAGACAGGAGAATATGCCCCCATAGCATACACAGTGAAGTCCAATCATTTTTATGCTTGTAAATTTCTCAATTTAATCGTGTTAATTATGTCTCCCCTATTCCAGGGACAGACATGTATAATTATATATATATTGTGTTTGTACTGTCTGTCCATCTGTCTGTGACAAAATCCAAAATCTTGTGAATGCTTTTTCTCCTGTATGGGTTATCTGATAAACTTGAAACTTTGTACAATGCTTCATTGCCATTTGTAGATGCGCAAATTGGTGGGACATGAGGATCCAAATATTTTCCACAAAGTTATAGTGGATCTAAGAGGGGTGGATGATGTAAAATACCTTGTGATCACCTCTCTTCCTTTATGGCTTATTGGATAGCCTTGAAACTTTGTACAATGCTTCAGTTCCATTTGTAGATGTGCATATTGTCAGGAAAGGAGAATACATCACAACAGTCATTATTTTTGTATAGTATACAACAATGACATTGGTCACATCAATGTTCGAATCTTTTCTCCATCTTTTTCCTCAATGCTTAAATTACAGTTGATAATGTTGATATTTCTGCTCTGACTTGCTTTCTCCTTCATACCATGCAGTACATTAAGGGGACTCACTCCGGGGGAGGGGTGTAATTTGGAGCACTTTCAATTGGGAGAGCTGGGGAGACGTTTAACAAAAACAAATTATATTTGCTATATACTATAAAGATATGGAAATTTAAATTGATATCTTGACAATTTGGAAAGTAACTAGCACAAAAAGGGGCCAAAATTGATTTCTATGATTAGTACCAGTCACACTTTATAGTATTTGCATTTCTAGCTTCATGGTCAGAATTCATGTTATACAATTGTAATGTCATTGTCGTTGTTTTGCAGGGTGATGATGATGTACCTGGTCAAATCATTGACAGAAATTCCACTACAAATCCTTTATTATCAGAGACAGAGGGATATACCCCCACACAGCACAATACCTCACTAATTCAGGACTTACAATAGTATTTTTCCAGGTCAAACCAGTGAAAATGTTTCGCAAAAGTCACAACACAACTGAATTTTTTCTGAGTGCACTGTAATTCTTTTGACATTTTCTGATCAATTTTTGTTAACTGTTATGGTATCTGTTTTACATTTTTCAACTCCTCTCTATCCACTAGGCCAAGTTTTAATGCAACCAATTTCTTAAAAAAAGGGGATTCATTTGTTTTGTTTTTTAGCTCACCTGAGTTGAAAGTTTAAGTGAGCTTTTCTGATTGCCTGTTGTCCATTGTCTGTCTATCAGTACATCTGTAAACTTTTTACATTTTCAACTTCTTCTCCAAAACAACTGGGCCAATCTCAACCAAACCTAACAAAAATCATCCTTTAAAAAAAGGGCTTTCAAGTTTGTTCAAACGAAGGGCTATACCCTTTTCAAAGGTGAGATAATCACAAAAATGCAAAATTAGGGTGGGGTCATTTAAAAATCTTCTCAAGAACCACTGAGCCAGAAAAGCTGAGATTTACATGAAAGTTTCCTGACATAGTGCAGATTCAAGTTTGTTAAACTCATGGCCCCTGGGACTAGGGTGTCGTCATATATTTATCATGTTTATCCTAGAATTACATGATATACCGGTGTTGATAAATTAATGATGCGATTAAGTATCCACCTTTCATATCATTTTGACTCAATGGTTGTTAAACTAGAATACAAACTTTTAAAGTTATCATTTTTATGGTCATTTTTATTATAAAACATAACAAGAAGCAACTTAATCTTGAGCCATTCTATACAAAACCATGTATAATGCTGGTTTTTAGCTCACCTGAGCTGAAATCTCAAGTGAGCTATTCTGATCGCCCTGCTGTCCATCTGTCTGTAAACTTTTTACATTTTTGACTTCTCCAGAATCACTGGGCCAATTTCAACCAAACTTAGCCCTTGGGTGAAGGGCTTTCAAGTTTGTTCAAATTAAGGGTCATGCCCCTTTCAAATGGGAGATAATCACAAAAATGAAAAAATAGGGTGGGGTCATTTAAAAATCTTCTCAAGAACTACCGAGCCAGAAAAGCTGAGATTTACATGAAAGTTTCCTGACATAGTGCAGATTCAAGTTTGTTAAACTCATGGCCCCCCTGGGACTAGGTTGGGACCACCAATGGGGGATCAAAGTTTTAAATACAATTATACTAGTATAGGGAAAATCTGTAAAGATCTTCTTCTCAAGAACTACTGGGCCAGGAAAGTAGACATTTACATGAAAGCTTCCCGACATAGTGCTGATTCAAGTTTGTTGAAATCATGACCCTCGGGGGTAGGATGGGGCCACAATAGGGGATCAAAGTTTTACATATGGAACAGGATGGGAGAAAATGCAATGGACCAGACCGGGATTCAAACCAGGTGCTCTACTAACGAGCTATCTGCCCACCAGTGATCGAACCCGGCTGACCGCTACACATACAAATATATAGGGAAAATCTTTAAAAATCTTCTAAGAACCACTGTGCCAGGAAAGTAGACATTTACAAGAAAGTTTCCTTATGTAGTGCAGATTCAAGTCTGTTAAAATCATGGCCCCCGGGGGTAGGGTAGGGCCACGATATAGGGGATCCAAGTTTTACCTACAAATTTATAGGGAAAATCTTTAGAACTCTCCTTTTCAAGAACCACTGAGCCAGAAAAACTGATATTTACAAGAAAGCTTCCTGACATAGTGCAGATTCAAGTTTGTCAAACTCATGGCCCCTGGGACTAGGATGGGGCCACAGTAAGGAATCAAAGTTTACATACAAATATATAGGGAATATTTTTAAAGATCTTCTCAAGAACGACTTGGCTAGGAAAGTAGAAATTTACATGAAAGCTTCCTGATATTGTGAAGATTTAAGTTTGATGAAAACATGTCCCCCCTTGGGTAGGATAGGGCCACAATGGGGAATCAAAGTTTTGCATACTAATATAGAAAAAAATCTTTAAAAAACATCTTCTCAAGAACCATAGGGCCGAAGAAGTTTACATTTGCACAAAAGCTTCCTGACATAGTGCAGATTCAAGTTAGTAAAAATCATGGTCCTCGGGGGTAAGATGGGGCCACAATAGGGGATCAAAGTTTTACATACAAATTTAAAGGGAAAATCATTAAAAATCTTCTTTGGAAGAATCACTGTGCCAGAAAAGTTTACATTTACATGAAAGCTTCCTGATATAGTGCAATTCAAGTTTGTAAAAATCATGGCCCTAGGGAGTAGGTTGGGGCCACAATAGAGTTCTCAGTTTCACATGTGAATATTTAAGGAAAACCTTTAAATATGGGCCAAGGTGACTCAGGTGAGCAATGTGGTCCATGGTCCTCTTGTTTGCATTTATTAACACCTGATAACAGAGTAGCTCGATCAAAGTTATCAAGTACCACTTGTACATGTATGTTTTGAATTGAGAATTTCTTTTTTAATTCTTTAAGAATCTCTTGAAGTACATCACCTGTGTTTCTCATATGGCGTGTGGTATCATCTCTAATAAATCCCTTAAAACTGAAGGATTATGTGCACTCTTTCGTTCCAAATTTTGGAACGGGTTTGTTGGTTTGATGTATGTTTTAAAATCTAGGATGTGAGTTACATGTACCTCAAATCACTTTCCTTTATACACCATAGTGTCCAAGAAATGCATTTCATTCACCAATATTTTATAAATGAATTGAAGTATATTACGATACTTGAATTTAGATTTCGCAGAAGTCAACAACCCTTGAAATCTCTGTCTTGTGTCTTCTATAAGAACAGCTTCACTTCTCTGTATGGAAACAATACTAACAAATTCCTGTAGTTTACGTTGAGCTCAGTCCGTTTTTCATTACAAGTTAGCTTAATTAACATCAAGTGAAGGTAGGTCATCATTTAAGTGCAAACGTTCTTGTAAATCCGTTTTTCAATTAATGATTAAGCAGTCAATTTATATATTACAATATAAATCATATCGCGCTAATTATATCCTAAACATCTATGTGTATATGCTTTTATATATGCACTGAATAGAAAATATCGGGTCTAGTGAAAATGTTTACAAGATACAGTAACATAATATGTTTGCATCCTGGAGAGATACAGAACAATATTAAGGCTATTGACATCATAGTTGCCAACTTAACCGATTCTGTCGGGTTACACACGATTTTTTGACCCGTAACCAGATTATTTTTCATGACCCTGCGGGTCATGCTTTTCACTCGATTGTTTCCTAAACTACCCAAAAGTCTTCTGACTTCCGGATTGGGTTTGTAAAATTATTTCACACGTCATTTCCAGTTATCACTTATCCAGTGGATCTACGTAAACAATGCCAATGAACAATCTATAGGCTTGCCAATGAACAATCTATAGGCTGTGTATCGGTAAATTATAATTGCCGGTGTTAACAATTATCCGAGAGATATTTTGACAAATCAAAGTAATTAAGAAGTAATCACAAAACGGTTTCCGATAGAATGAGATTGTCACCAGGGCCAGCAGGAACAACACCACCAAATATAAAACATAGTTCCCCCTTGTAAAATGACACAATTTCATTTAGAATTGATTATTTATAGTTTCTCAAGTGAATACTGTGTTCATTTGCATATAAAATTTAAATGAATTCAGTCAACATGGTAAAGGGTCAAACAAAATATTTTGAAACATATTTCCGATAGTTCCCTGGGAATTGAAGTCCACAAAGACTATGAGATGTTGATCATTTTATTGATTGTCTCACTCGGTATACAAGTTTTCAAAAATCACCTTTTCAATACAATTAAGCCGTTTAATCACATTTTTTATAACCCTAGATCGTTGTGTAGATATTTTATTCCAATGACCTTCATAGTTGAGTTACTCCCCTTTACGTGTACGGCATGCTGTAAATACCACAAAATATTGATGGTTTACTAAAACATTTTAAGTCTAAATTTGAAATATTTCCCATTGTCTGATTATTTGTATGTTGTTAATCACGCTTCTGTTATTTAATTTCGTCGAGTTTGTTTCGGTTGCAATTACTTTGAGGTGATTTGCTAGATTGACTAGACTAATTAGTTTGGGATGCCTCCATCAATTTTACCGATATTCTTGTTTTGATAGATCTGAGAGATTCTGGTCAAGCTGGACTGCACGAAGAACGAAGTATGATAGGAGGAGGTGATTGGATGTATAGTTCTTCCTAAATCCCTGGACCCACACTAGGCCAGTCTGCTGGACTCATTCTGAATAACGCCATGACCATTCAAATTCACTGATGGGCAGTGTGAGTCAGATAAGTAATGGTTAGTCTCAATGTCCAACAATCGGGTCATTTGTATTGTAGGACATTAAGATGTATGTCAGTCAACCTTGCTAATTGTTAAATTGTTACAGGTCCAATATTTATCAGTCAAGACTATAGAAAAGTCTAATTCTGATTTATATCATTAATAAGTGCAACTTATTACCATAGACTAATTAAAGTCTGGACTTTGTTGAGGTAATTAATTAAATAAAATCTTGCAATTTTAGATAACCCAGTTTGATATGATTTCTATTTATCTGTGTTGATTTTGTAGGACAGTGATGTGACACTATTGATGGTAAACAGAAGACTGTGACCTTGAATCTGAAGATCTGTGATAAAGATCAGATGTACTACAAATCTAAGTAAGTACTCAGTAATAATGTAAGATCAGATGTACTACAAATCTAAGTATTCAGTAATAATGTAAGATCAGATGTACTACAAATCTAAGTACTCAGTAATAATGTAAGATCAGATGTACTACAAATCTAAGTATTCAGTAATAATGTAAGATCAGATGTACTACAAATCTAAGTATTCAGTAATAATGTAAGATAAGATGTACTACAAATCTAAGTAAGTACTCAGTAATAATGTAAGATCAGATGTACTACAAATCTAAGTAAGTACTCAGTAATAATGTAAGATCAGATGTACTACAAATCTAAGTAAGTACTCAGTAATAATGTAAGATCAAATGTACTACAAATATAAGTAAGTACTCAGTAATAATGTAAGATCAGATGTACTACAAATCTAAGTACTCAGTAATAATGTAAGATCAGATGTACTACAAATCTAAGTACTCAGTAATAATGTAAGATCAGATGTACTACAAATCTAAGTATTCAGTAATAATGTAAGATCAGATGTACTACAAATCTAAGTATTCAGTAATAATGTAAGATAAGATGTACTACAAATCTAAGTAAGTACTCAGTAATAATGTAAGATCAGATGTACTACAAATCTAAGTAAGTACTCAGTAATAATGTAAGATAAGATGTACTACAAATCTAAGTAAGTACTCAGTAATAATGTAAGATCAAATGTACTACAAATCTAAGTAAGTACTCAGTAATAATGTAAGATCAGATGTACTACAAATCTAAGTACTCAGTAATAATGTAAGATCTGATGTACTACAAATCTAAGTAAGTACTCGGTAATAATGTAAGATCAGACGTACTACAAATCTAAGTAAGTACTCAGTAATAATGTAAGATCTGATGTACTACAAATCTAAGTACTCAGTAATAATGTAAGATCAGATGTACTACAAATCTAAGTAAGTACTCAGTAATAATGTAAGATCAGATGTACTACAAATCTAAGTACTCAGTAATAATGTAAGACTGTGCTCTAAATAATGTTTATTTATGTACATATACATTGAAACTCAAAGATATAATTATTTACAGAATAATGTTTATATATAATACAAGAAAATACATTGAATAAACAAACAGAATAATGTTTATATATAATACATGTAAATACATTGAATAAACAAACAGAATAATGTTTATATATAATACATGTAAATACATTGAATAAACAAACAGAAGAATGTTTATATATAATACATGTAAATACATTGAATAAACAAACAGAAGAATGTTTATATATAATACATGTAAATACATTGAATAAACAAACAGAATAATGTTCAATCAAACACAAACAACCACAAATCTACTGTGTCAATACACAGGTTAGTTACCCATCACTAACACTGCTGTAATTAACACACAGAGCTGTAATTAACACACAGAACTGTAATTAACACACATAACTGTAATTGACAGTGTTTAGATGTGTAATTAACAGTTTTTGGAGATGTAATTAACACTGTTTAATAGCTGTAATCTACACAGAGCTGTAATTAATACTGTGTTGGTAGATGTAATTAACAATGTGTTGAGATGTGTAATTAACACTGTGTTTATAGATATTGGATTTTCTTCACTTTAGCAGTGAGATACTCAGCCACAAAGAGGTTGTCTCTGATGTCCACACATAAACGGTATGGAGAGTGTAAATCACAGTGAATGTAACGGAGGAACTGTCCGTCCTGATCTAGGATGTGGATACTACCATTGTAACGACACTCTGCTGTCAGGATGTGACTCTGGCTGTCTGTAGTGATGCCGGCTGGAGTAAATGATTGCTTGGTATTAGAGGGATGACCAGTGTATCTAAATCGGAGTTTTCCTGACTGATTGACCACCACTACTGCTTTAGCTGTCCGGTCAGCCACACAGATATCCAGGTTCCTGTTCTCACTAATGTATTTATCGTTATAATCAGATGAATAGAGAGGACGATCCTGATCATCAAACTGAATGCTTTGTGTCTCTGTGGAGCCGGAGTAACGCGCAACTTTAGATTGTGTTTTATCATCACTGATCATGGTAACCAGGAGATCATCGGAGGCGGTACTGCAGACATAGCGAGGTCTCCACCCCTGTAGTGTGATCACGGTCTGTATCTGTTTATTCTTAACAATGTTTACAGTGTTACAGTCAGTATAAACAAGATCTCCGTCCCGTGTCACTGCTATGTCCCATGGTCTGATCCCTGACTCGGTTTGTATTGATGTCAGTAGTTTACTCTGGAGGTTGAGGAGCTTCATGGTTTTGTTATCCCCACATGTCCAGACTTGATCTTCATTGAGACAGCTAACACTGTATAGTTTCCATTCACCATACCCAGTGTCTATGGTGGCGGTGAGTCGCGGTTCATCAAGCAGTGGTTTGACTGGAGGAGATGATACAGCTTCTGGTGACTTCATTGGTTTGACTGGAGGAGACGACACAGCTTCTGGTGACTTCATTGGTTTGACTGGAGTAGGCGGTACAGCTTCTGGTGACTTCATTGTGTCGCCATGTTCTTCTGTGTTAATGGATAATGGTGACAGAGAACCAAACATTTCACGGAGCTGGTCTGTGTTTATTTTCTGAGGAGAGAAACTTGGTAATGTAACTCGGACTTTAGGAGGCAATCTTCTGAACTCGTTATTCCTCGATTTGTAGGTAGAAATTAGAGAGATATCATTGGATTCTAATATTGCCTTCAGGTTTAGAATCATTTGTTTGAGTTCAGTAATACTGTGCGTGATTTCATCCGTGTTTTTATCTAAGGCAGCCATATGTTTAGTTTTCATCTCCGCAATGTCGGATTTCACTTGGTTGACAATGGCGGTGATCTCTCGGTGCCAGATTTCTTCTTGTTGGTCGGCAGCTGTGGTCAATTTCTCATAATTCGTTTCTAACTTGGCTTTCTCAGTTTGGACATCGGACGCCATTTCTTCATAGCGGGGAGAAATTCTGGTCTCTAGTTCCTCTAAATCGTTTTGTAATCCTTGTGTTTTAGAGCCGAGTTTTTCCAGAACGTCGTATAAAATGTGACCTCTATGTTTATCTGAGATGCAGGTAGAACAGACAGGAACGTCACAATCCTCGCAGTAAAGTTCACAGTGTTTGTCGGCATGTGTCGGACATTCTGGGTAATTAGGGGTAGACTTCTTTTGTTTAAAGGGCACAACGTTGTGTCTTTTAGAGGAATCCAAGAGATGTTTTCCTACACAATTAGTACAGAGATTGATTTGACAAAGTTCACAGTGACACTGTAGGGGGAAAGTTTCACAGGAGTCACACAGAAGGACGTCCTGGGCACTGCGCCGGGGGTGCAGCATTTTTGCTTTCTGGGTTACATTGGTTCTCCGCACTGTCGGTAAATGAATTTTTTAAATTAATTTTAAGATCAAGTTATCGATTGAATGATATAAAATAAACTTTTAAAATAAATTATTTAGATGTGAATTTCAGTAAACAAATTACATGTAACAGGTTAAAACAATTTACACGCTAGAATAACGCCAGGATCGTTAAATATACCCCCCCCTCCCGAGTTCTTAAATTCAAGATAATACAACGATAATTGTAAGCAAAACTGTTTTACCGATGTCTTTGATCATTCAAACAGTTACATTGTACACTTATAACAATTTGGTGACACTGCAATGTATATATAATTTTGTCTCACCTAAAAATCCAACATGGCTTCCGTGATTGTTCGACCTTCTGTGTTAATCCCGTGCTTTAAATATCTACGCGTGATCGATTCTATATATATTGTCCTATCTTACGGAAGCCGGTAACTGGCAGAATGTAGAATCATCACAAATTTTACTGGTGGCCCTCGTTTATTTCATACATGGCGGCTGCCAATTTAAAAATCAATTTACTTTGTACTGCCGAGTTATTATTTCTTTTACAAGATTTCAGAGTCGTTCATAGACACCAGCATCGCTAGAGGAGAAATTTTCTAAAATTGTTGACTAGCAGAAAATAAACCTACAAATCTCTCGTTTGCCCAAACTTCATATTTGTAAATTTGAGGGAGGGGAAGGGGTGGGATGCCTCAGTTCGTCCTTTAAATTCATCAAGGTTACATCCTAACCAACCATTATACTACCACGAAAAGCGTGAGGTGGTGAGTGAATCCGTCAATATATCTTATTTTGCGCGTTAACTTAATTTTGTATATAAAAATAACGTAGAAAGAACGTTGTCAGAAAGTTGAAAGGGGGGGGGGGGGGGGGGGGGCTGGCTGTACGTACATGTACATGACACGTACGTTGGTATATTAAGTTTTCATTAATATTTTATCGTGCGTGCATCCATATGTCGCCAATTGATATCATTGACTTTATAATTTAACACATTTGCACTCATTGAGAGAGAGAGAGAGAGAGAGCAGTGTTGAATTGTTTTCGGTCCTCGAATAAATTTAGAGACTAACCAAAAACAAAAGTCCATATTTAGACAAACTTGGAAGATTTAAGGTGTGGGTGTGGAGGAGGTCCTATGAATTACCGGCCCTATCCCCTAAATATGTTTGTTTCCGCTTTCAGGCTAGGTAGATGGGCATTCTTACACTACCAATTACTTCTGCTATTCACCATGCTGGAAGTCTATGATGCTCGATGTAGTCGTCCGTTTGCCAAAATTTTATTTCAAGAGATCTTGAAATTACCCCATACAAAGTATAATTTTATCATTGAAATAGTAATGCAAACTTTTAATAATTTTGTATGAATATTTTGTTTTTTCTTCAGGAATGTTATCGAATCCCGGCCGCGACAGACCTAAGTCATTAAAACAGGAAGTGACAAATCAAACGCTCGGGTGTGAATGTCACGGGTACTCGGAGACGACCTTAAAAACGGATGTCCCATGTCGCAGTGGGTGTGGCACGCTAAAGAACCCTCACTGCTCAATGGCCGTAAGCGCCGAACAAAGGCCTAAATTTGAAGCCCTTCACCGATCTTGGTCTTGAGTGAAAAATTTTCAAGAGAGACGTTAAGCAAGATGCAATGAGGAATGTTAAAAAAATCTGCAAATGAGAGATCTTAAGAGTCCAAATTTTAAATTTATTGTGATTTGATGCATGATACGGATATCTAACATCACATGTCTATAACATTCAGATAGGTATTTAATTTTCAAATAAAATTATTTATTAAAATTTAAAACGTTATTAATATTTTTTTTAAAATCTAAAACTTAAATTTTTAACGAAGACGTTAATTAGAAGGGAAAAAATCAAGAGAATTATATTTTTAAAAGAAACTGAGATGAATTAACCAAAATTCAGAAATATTGCGATATTTTAGAACGAAATCGGATCGGAATTATAAAAAAAAAGTGGTCATGGAGATTTTAATCGGAAATCCTGATTCCCTCGTTGTAAAATGGTTTACAAATTAAAGAGATACATAAAGTGAACTAATTTCATGATGAAAAGAGCTTAAATTTTAGTATTTTCTATCAACATTTTCTCGGGATCGTTCCTTTTTTCTCTGGTTTTGTTCAAATCTGAAAAATAGCATTCTTTCCGTTTGGTCATGTTATTTTTGTTACGGTCTAAGGGAGATAATCCCCAGTTTTTCCATATCCTCTTTGAAATAAGACACCATCTTCACAAGTCAAGGGTTATTGATTCGTTACCTCGCACAAACGTTAGTGCGAGGTAACGAATCAATAACCCTTGAC
>NC_079170.1:39274106-39321606 GCF_947568905.1 Ostrea edulis
GCAATTGCGTTCGTTAATGCAAAAAAAATTATATAATTAATGATGCACCATCATAACCTTTAATGAAAAATCGTTCGCTATTGAAAAACCTTTTTCATTAGAGGACAGACGAATTGTACATTAAATTTCATGATAAAGATTGAAATTGGAAAATATGCAGTTTCGTCCACTAATGATAAAAGAAAAGAAATTGCATTAGTGGATGAATTTTACATTTATTAATGATATTCTTTTTACAGCATTGGTACCATATTAACGCGCGTTATGAAGTATGCAGGCGTAAAACATCACAGTTCACACCCTCGTGTATATTTCAAAAATGAAAGAAACGTATGTTTAAAATATTGTTTCAAACCATACTTTGAATTGCATTTATTGATTCCTAGGAAAGATTTACTTCTGTAATGCCTATTGTTGTTTTATTTGCAAGAAAAAAAGGCCATAACGTATGACAGTACCAAAATATGGGGATGCATCAAGATAGGCACTTAAAACTCGGAGTTGATGGAGGCAGTTATCATTCCTCTACTTTTGTAATTAACTTAAACGTATCGCGATTTGGTTCTGCATGTACAGTGTATGAACCGATCTCTAAAAAGTTAACTATTCGCAATGTTATTGTTTTCTTGCTACATACTAATCTTCCAACTGAAATAGTGCAACATGTACTATAGTCCCTCTGAAGTCAGACTGATTAAAATCAGATCCTCGATTCGCTCCTCTTTTTTTCTGATTAAAATCGGCCCATTGATCCGCTCCTTCTTAGCTCACCTGAGTCGAAGGCTCAAGTCAGCTTTTCTGATCGAAAGTCCGTTGTCCGTCGTCATTGGCGTCGTCGTCGTAAACTTTTCACATTTTCATCTTTTTCAGAACCACTGGGCCAATTTCAACCAAACTTGGCGCCAAGCATCCTTGAGTAAAGGGAATTCAAGTTTGTTCAAATAAAATGCCATGACCCCTTCAATAGGGAGATAATAACAACAATGCAAAAATAGAGTGAGGTCTTTTAAAAATCTTCTCAAGAGCCACTGGGCCAGATGAGCTGAAATTCAAACGAAATCTTCCTGACATAGTGCGGATTCAAGTTTGTTAAAACCATGACCCCCGATGGTACGATGGGGCCACAATATGGGATAAAAGATTTACATGTAAACCACTGGGCAAGGGAAGTACAAATTTATATGAAAGCATCCTGACATAGTGCAGGTTCAAGTTTGTTAAAATCATGGCCCCTAGGGGTAGGATCGGGCCATAATAGGGGATCAAAGTTTTACATACAAATATATAGGGGAAATCTTTTAAAATCTTATCAAGAACCATTTGACCAGAAAAGTTAATAATTGCATAAAAGCATCCTGACATAGTGCAGATTCAAGTTTGTTAAAACCATGGCCCCCGGGAGTAGGGTAAGTCCACAATATGGGGATCTCAGATTTACACGGGAATATATAGGGAGAGATTTTAAAAATCTTCGTCACAAGAATCACTGAGCCAGAAACGTTTACATAATTTACATGAAAGCTTTCTGATATAATGGGGTCAAAGTTTTACATACACATATACAGGGGAATATTTAAAAATCTTCTTAAGAACCAATGGGCCAGAAAAGTTTATATTTACATGAAAACTTCCTGACATAGTAAAGATTTAATTTTGTAAAAATCATGGCCCCTTGGGATAAGATGGGGTCACAATAGTGGATCAAAGTTTTAGATAGAAATATATGAGGGAAATCTTTAAGAATCTTCTTCTCAAGAACCATTTGGCCACATCATGGCCCCGGGGGTAGGACTGGGTAACAATAGAGGGGATAAAAGTTTTACATACAAACATGTAGTGAAATTTTAAAAAATCTTCTCAAGAACCATTGGGCCAGAAAAATGTACCTTTACATGAAAACTCTATGACATAGTACAGATTCAAGTTTGTATAATATTAATAGGACCCCCCCCCCCCACCACCACCACCACGGGGGTATGTTGGGGCCACAATAGGGATCAAAGTTTTACATGCGAATATGTAGAGAAAATCTTTAAATATGGGCCAAGGTGACTCAGGTGAGCGATGTGGCCCATGGACCCCTTTATTATTTCTCGTGAAGCGACCAAAAAAGAAAGAAAAAAAAAAGAAGAAGGGAGGAGCGGATCAAGGAACTGATTTAATCAGCTTGCTCAGGATTAACCACGTAAATGCTCGTTCGATATGTATATGTACACCGTGTTAGATGCTGAGTTTGAGAGAAGTCAAAGGAGAAGTGAAAACTGAGTATGATGTTTACATACGCTAATGTACAGGTAATTATAAAAATGTGAACGTGGCCTTTGCATTGGTTACCTTCATAAAGTATATGGTTTTTCTTCTTCTTCAAAGTAGTATGAAATAGCATTCAAGATTGTCATCAAGTCGAATCCACCAGTAGTTTGGATTACTTCTCGAAGTTTTCGCGGTTGATTAAAGATTGTGTATGCTGTCAGTCATCTAGGCTTGTATTAATAAAATCATATTGGTTTTTTTCCCCCCTTTATGATTACAAACTGCAAAAGAATTCAAAGAAATGTCAAAATTTGGTTTTGAGGGTTTCCCCAAAAGGCCAAAAAACATGTTGGTTTCCACTTTCCCAATCTACCCTAAAAATTTCTGCCAACCCCAACACATTTTTTTCCATTCTCACAGATTTTGCAAATGTCAAGATTCCAAAACACAGAAACAGTTTTTGTTTACAGTAAATTGAAGAAATGTATTGATTCATCATATCTGGCTCATGACAAATACTCAAACAAATCAGCAAAATGATTTTAAAAACAGGGATATAGAATACTAAGGGTTGTATAACTATACTTGTATGTTTAATTTACTCCTTGTCGCTTTCAAATAAACACATCTATAAATAAGCTAGCTGTCTCGAATACTTGGGGTACAAGACTGCCAGTCTGATCGACTTGGCAAAGGCACCGTCCCTTGGTATCCCCTGTATTTGTGACAACATTTTATAATATTGTTTTACTTTACTTCCCATATAGCACACTTATTGTACAGTACATTTCCAATCAGTATTGTGATGAGAATTGAATACCTATGTCAATGTAGAAATCCTTAACGTGTATATGGTACTCGTGTAAATTGTATCATGTAGTTATAATGTTTAATTGTTAATTTGTATATGCCCCCTGAGGGCCCTTGATTGGTGAATAAATAAATAAATAAATATTGTAACTTTTATTTGATTACTAAATAATCACTTTATTTTATGCATAGTAGAATACTAAATCATTAGAAAATTATTCAACCTATAGAATCCGAAAAAAAAAAAAATCTACCTACCTACCGACCCTTAAAAAATTTGAGGTGAAAGTGGAAACCAACACATATTTTTTTTTGGCCAAAGAAAGTGGGCAAGGAACTCAACTGTGGAAATAGTGTATTGAATTATAATTCATTTGTATCAGTAAACAATTAAATGTATAGATCTCTATTTTTTGGAAACATGTACATGTATTTGTATAAACTAACATACATTATACCAGAGATTTCTCAATGATATTTTGAAATATTTACATTTCCAATGTTTAAATGATTGGCATTTCCTCATGAATGTGAATGATGTGCGTGTGGATATTGTTATACCCTCACTTTCTAAAGTTCCGCCCGTCCGTCCGTCGGTCACTCTTTATCCTCAAACTTCTCCTTTATCTTAAGTAGTTTTTATAAAACCTTATTTATTGCGAGGTTAATATCAGTGCAATTTCCAATGGTTTTTTCCCCCCAAGTTGATTATGCAAACTAGTTCAAATTTTTCCTTTTCCTATTTAAGATGCTTTAAGTGCTACTTTTAAGGCAAAAATTCAAACCTCAAAATGCTACAGTCGTTAAATGTGTGCCGTGATATTTCAATTTCGCATTTGACGTGTGCTGTGAAGAAACTACATGTACATTTTATGGTATATTGTATCTAAATGTTAAAAGAGGGGGGGGGGGGGGGGGGGGGGTTAAACGTTGTGCACATTAATTTTTTTTTTTTTTTTTTTTTTATTATCAAAAAGGCATTTTTCAATTAATTATATCCATGTACATGTATAGTTAAACACATAACCAAAAATGAAAACAAACCTTTGCGTCCTCGTTGAAATTTTAGCGACAGAAGCGAAGTTCTCACACTGTGACAAATATAGAACTCATTGAACGCTAGGTTTTAAGTTTCCAAAAACACATAATCAAATTTTCACCTCCAAAAATACTTTTTAGGATACCACAGTCATAATTTGGGACGGGTTTCAAACCGAGTTCAATCTCCACACTAGTCGGAACTCCTCGAATGTCTCGCGCATTCGACATAGATGTCGGATGTAATACGATGGCATCCATGAGTGTGTGTGTTACTGTTTGACTTTTTTTAACGTGACGATGAGTAAATTTACGCGACCCTCTCCGACTTCATTTGTGTGCCTGCACGCCAAAAATGGGCCATGCTACTATACATGCTTTGAACATCGGAAGGCCTCGGGTTCCAGGCTAATATAATATGTTTATAGTTTATTCACCAATCAAGGGCCCTCGGGGGGTTGGCATGTACATGTTAACAGGCAATTAATTATAACAATGAAAATAAATAACAATCATTTAGAAGTACTACCGGTAATACTGACAGAGTTCACACTTCTGCACTGCACATATCTATATAATTATATATGAAATACTGATTACAGACAAGATTTAAATTAACAACATGATAAATAAAATAACCCAACTGCCTCACATAACAGTTTCTGGGATAGCAGATAATGATAGTGTCGTGTGAATACTTATATAAAAGAGAATAATAGCATTATATGAAAGAATAAAAAAAATGTTATTTTGTATGTGAAATTTACGCAAAATCGACCATCGTCATGTGAGAGAGAGAGAGAGAGAGAGAGAGAGAGAGAGAGAGAGTACTAGCGGGGGTATAATTTAAACGTTATATTAATTGCCGAAACGTGTCGGCATCTTTCAAAACTACTGCAAGGGGGGGGGGGGGGTCAAGAGGATTCATATTTGCTTTTTTTTTTTTTTTTTTTTAATTTTCCACAATCAGGAAGACAAGCCCCTGTGACTAAAACTACCTTATTTTTCCGACACTGCAATTTCTGAAATCGTGATGGTGGTGGTGGTGGTAGCGTTCGTGTATCTACACGTGGGTTCATTTCATAAATTACGTCATTTTAATGTAGCAAGAAATAACCGCTATTGTAAACTTTGTAATTTAGATATTGAGGATGAATTTCATTTCATTTTAAAATGCCCTTACTTTATTGAATTACGCAGGAAATATATCAAGAAGTATTATTGGAAAAACCCATCTGTTTTTAAACTTATACAATTATTAAGTGTAAAAAATTTCAAAGAGTTGTGTAATTTGGGGAAATATCTTTACTGTGCCTTTAATTTACGTAATGATTTACTTATGTAGCATTCTCTGTCTATAAATTCACATCAGTATTGTGTAACATACCATATAATGTCATGCCATGCCATACTATACAATTGTTAACTTGTTTATTATTTTTGTAAACATGTATGCCATAAGACGTATGTCTTCAGCAATAAAGAATAATAATAAATTAAAGATTACTTTCTTCACATTCGCCACTACGTATTCTGAAACAGGTGTGTGTGTGTGTGTGGGGGGGGGGGGGGGGGGGTCAAACAATGTATCTTAATGTTGATAAGAAACTAACTGAAAATGATCGTTGGAAAAACAAATGGGGCACCCCCTCCTTGAGTCCGTGTGCCTCCTCAATCACACATAACTAATTTTTAAAAACGGTGACAACAAAGGGAAATACTAACGAAAGTAAATACTCGGTTGATTAACAACGATTTTACAAAAGGCATGAAATTAAAGTGTCGAAGGAATCTCGAACGATATTTTAAGACATTCATTCCAGAGAGGTTCGATTCGGAAATATAGATACATGTGAAACTCTGTAGCGTGTGTGTATGGGGTGGGTGGGTAAAGTTCTGACTTTGAATCAATGAATGAACTACATGTAACTTCATTGCTCAATATGACCTGTTATTGATATAAATTTCCAAGGAGAAAAGCGGCGTCAAATCCGATTTCGCACATGAGAATAATTTGATATTTCTCAAGACAGTGGGATCGGAGATCTCCAGTCGGGGATAAGAGAAAAACTGAATAGACAACATTATTCAAAGGCAAGTTGATTATCATCCAAGACAACACACCAACTGCTCCTGACAAACAAATTGATGGTGCAGGGGTTTCAAAAGTCTCGTTTAAAGTCAGCACTTCGCAAATTCTACAGTCGTTATAACAAGCTAGTTTGCCAGTACATTAACCTATCATAGGGTCAAATGCTGTCTGACGAGTTTCATACCGATTGTTAGACCGTTCTTGGCACACTGATTTTAACTATGGATAACCCCGTTAGATCGGTAAAGTTGGCTACTAGTAACCAGCTACTAGTAACTGGCTACTTAAATAGAGAAAAGTTGACTACTAGTAACCAGCTACTTGAACCAGGAAAAGTTAGCTATTAGTAGCCAGTTACTAGTAGCCAGCTACTAAAAGTAAGAAAAGTTAGCTACTCGTAGCCAGTTACTACAAAATATAAAAGTTATAATTACTGATAGCACGCTACCAGATAAAGGTTAATGCGTTTGGAAATTATTATCTATCAGATTTCTAAAGAGGATGAGGAGTCGTATGAAATTTCATGCTCAATTATCCCCAATTACATAACGTTGCAATGCAAAATACGAATAAACTTTTTCAACTGAGTGTTTACTTTAAAAGTGATACGGATTGAATTCAGACCTTCATTCATTTGATATACCATCCATTTTGAGATATCTGCTACTTTTACAATTTGATTCGAGTTGCCCTGAAATTTCAACATAAGTGTGAATAGCGTAAGAAACTTTATGTTTGTATTAGATATCTGACGAATTTACGACTATACATATGGCAAGAAGTGATAGATGGTGTTTTGGTACGCCACGAATTTTCAGATATCGCTCTTTAGGAAATCAGTTATACATTTGGATTATCGGTACAATGAAATTTCAAGATCCGTGTGAATACCTTAAGGAACTCCGTGTTTATATCATATATTTACTTAATTAACTTACAACGATACGTATGGCGAGTAGTGATATTGGGTATCGTGATATGTAATCAATTTTCAAATATCACGCTTAAGGAAGTCAGCTACATATACCTTTTGATGGCAGGTAAACTGAAATTTCAAGTTTTTCGCAAATATCTTAAGGCACTCTGAGTTTGTATTAGATATCTGACTAATTTACAATTACCAAAGTGAAGAAGAGTGATATTAGGTATCTTGGCATGCCATAAATTTCCAGATATCACGCTTAAGGAAGTCAGTTACTTATACCTTTTGATTCCTGGTAACCTGAAATTTCAAGTTTTTCATAAATATCTTAAAGAACTCTGTATTTGTATTAGATATCTGAGTAGTTTACAACTACCCATGTGAAGAGGTGTGATATTAGGTATCTTGGTATGCCAACAATTTTCGGATATCATACTTAACGAAGTCAGCTACTTATAGCTTTTGATTGCAGGTAACCTGAAATTTCAAGTTTTTCATAAATATCTTAAAGAACTCCTTGTTTGTATTAGATATCTGACTAATTTACAACTATCCATGTGAAGTGGAATGGTATTAGGTATCTTGATATGCCATTAATTTTGAGATATCACCCTTAAGGAAGTCAGCTACTTATACCTTTTGATTGCAGATAACCTGAAAATTAAAGTTTTTAGAAAATATTTTAAGGAACTCTGAGTTTGTATTAGATATCTGACTAATTTACAATTATCAAAGGGAAGAAGAGTGATATTAGTTATCTTGACATGTAATAAATTTCCAGATATCACGCTTAAGGAAGTCAGCTACTTGTACCTTTTGATTCCTGGTATCCTGAAATTTCAGGTTTTTCATAAATATCTTAAAGAACTCTGTGCTTGTATTAGATATCTGAGTAGTTTACAACTGTAAAATAGGAAACAAAATTGAAACGAAACGAAATCTAAAGGAACGAAACGAAATTCACCGAAACGAAACGAAACCCAACGAAACGAAACCTTCCGAAACGAAGCAAAACAGATTCTATAACCGAGCTCTTTGAATTATGATAATTAAAAAAGGTACATCAGGCCCCTGTGAAAGTTACTACATTTAAATAGAATTCGCCTCCCCTTTGATGTAGGCTTTCAGGTTGACTGATACAAAGTTTCAAAAGTTGGAAGGGGGTGGGGGTGTGAGTAAGCACAAACTACATATCCGAATTCGATTAGATTATAAATACCATGTGCAATTAATTTCGGATCCAGAAATTTTAGAACAGTCTCACAGGTCGGAGGTCAGGGGAAACACATTAAAGGAGGAGTGGAGTCGCCGGCGTTGGACATAAATACATGTTTCGATATTTTTTGCTCTAAAGACAAATGTCTGTATACATATATGATCTCCCATAGTTTGTGGCTTGATACGATTATTAATCCATGAGTTGTGTGTTTTCTTTCCCCGAGCTTTCGCGGGGGATAGAAAACGCACGAGTTGGATAATAATCATATCCAACCACAAAACATTGACGATTCTTTTTATCACATATTTTATCCTAACAGACCTATCAATAACACTGACCCAGTATTCTGTTTTGTTTACCTAAATCCGAACTACATCCGTAACGTTAACATTACGCTGCTACAAATAGTTCATTGGGAAATATAAATAAAAATGAATATTGAATTATTCACAAAACATCGTTTTTAGATGAGAAAAGCATTTACATTTTAGAACGTTTTACCATGAAATTATGTGATTATTCATGAATACTAGTATGTCAGTCATCTGAATATTGGTCATAGATGACGCACGGTCTTTCCGCCATGTACATCATCATTCAGAGAATTTTGATGTTTTCTATGACATGGAGGGTCATGGAGGGTTTATTGTTTATTGTCCTTGAGTTTCTTATATCTGTATTTTTCCGTGGGATTCCGGTCCTCAGTACCCTGAGGTGAGAGGCGAGTAAATGGGGCGGTCCTTCGGATGAACCCACAAAAACCGAGGTTCCTTATCACAGCAGGTGTGGCACGATAAAGATCCCCCCCTGCTCAAAGGCCATAAGCGCTGAACATAAGCCTAAATTTTGCAGCCCTTCACCGGCAATGGTAACGTCTCTATATGAGCAAAACATTATCGAGTTGAACTATAAACAATATACTATCAATCAATTTTAAAAAAGTGATGGAATCGTTTTGTGTGTAGTTGAATGTGGTGTATCCGGTATATCCCGGGCTCATTTGTTGCATGGAGTTGGAAAGTTGATATCCAATAGATAAAGGGGGTAAATATGTGATGAATGATCGTTATGTGTTCGCTTCCTAGTTTGAACTGTCGGGGTTTCTAACACTCAGAAGGATTTACACGCTAAAACATGATCAGTTAAGACAAGGTGGTGGGGGTCAATAAAACATCATCATTTTGGGTTTTAAAAAAAATTATTTCAGTTAATGCCATCTAATGTGTTTTTTTAAAATGTATTTTTGTTTCCTTAATCATTGAGGATATTTTACGATCGATATAAAACATGATTAGGAGGTGTAAGCAACGCCGAGCTCCTGCTGTTTCACTTTTTCGAGACGATAGCTAGACCAGATAATGAAAATGACAGGTATGGTCTCTCGATATTAACTAAATACTTCACATATAAATTCATTGTTTTCAAATTTTGAAGAATTTAACAACAAGAACGTCATTGCCACTTCCATCAATTTTTGAGCAATTCTGTCACCCTGATTACATTACGTAACGCGGTGTGGGAACACCTACTGTGGGATACGAATAATTTATCGTATGAGTGATATCCACTGGATAAAGGGGTAAATATGTGATCAATATATGGATATTGTGTATTTGTAGGAAGTATATCAAATGGTGGATTCTGAGCATGTCTTCCCGTTCTCTTTGTAATTTCTGCTTCCCTTGTTCATAAGACGTTTGATTTTACAAAATGCTGACCTCCTCCTGATATTGTTGCATAAAATATTTTACGTTTAACGGTTTTCAATTCCTCGTTTTACCAACACCCTAAATATGTTATCTTTTGACTCACTGCATATCAATAATAATTAATGATACATGTACATATATCTTACCGAATTGTATTCATATAATATGGTATACTATTCAATTCTTTTCTATTATTATAAGTACTCGCACCTAAACAGTTATAGATAAAATAAGAGGTCAAACGTCGTGCTGCTTTCAACTTTCTCAGCTAGCCAACTTCTCCAAACCATGTTTGATGTTAACCGATGAACTGCTTAAAATGTATCAGTCAACCCGAAAGATCACATCAACAGGGAAGAGAATTTCATTTATATGTGGTAACTTTCACAGGGACCTGAGATACCATTTTTTTATTATCATGATTGCACAGTTCGGTTCACAGATACAAGGGGAAGAATCGGGGATAAGAAGGGGTAAGATACACAGCACTAATGCAGATGGGAAAGATAACATGCATAGATATATAGGGACTGTTACACAAATACATACGTAAGAATCAGGGATAAGATACACAGCACTAACACAGTTGGAAAAGTAAAATTTAACGTGTAACAATAACAATTTAAGATATAGGCAAGTGAGGCTGGAGTCTGGATGAGCTACATTTACTTCCCCACACCAAGTTAGGATATACTTTGAAAACTGACTGTATGGTGAAAAAATTCTGACATTATTTGGCAAACAGTACCAGAGCTTTGCTGTCTCATATCTGAAAGATTTAATCCCATACCTGATTGTTCTTAATCTGGGTATTTCAGCATTTAGATATATCGACGACGAATTATCTATTAACAATAATAATTTTTAATCATATGTCGATTCGACATAAAATTGATCACTGTTCGTTATCTTCATCTTTCATCCCAATGGAAGCTCCTGGAGTTTACAGATTTAATAGGGTTTGGAATATATCTCCTATGTAGTCATTTTTAATATTTTCTGCCATTTCTAATGATGTGAAATTTAAAAAATGACACAAATGTTAAGTTTAAACTATATATATATATATATATATATATATATATATATATATATATATATGTGTTATCCCAAAGAAAGTAACTCAATAATGTCAAACTTATACGGTACCAATTTTGATGCACCAGATGCGCATTTCGACAAATAATGTCTCTTCAGTGATGCTCAACCGAAATGTTTGAAATCCGAAATAACACTGAAGTTTTAGAGCTATTATAGGGAAAAACAGTGTGCCAAAAAAAGTGGAGTCAAATTCGTCTAAGGATAAAAGCTATGCATGAGGGAGATAATCCTTAATTTTGAAATGAATTTCTAAATTTTATAACAGCAATTAAATATACATCCGTATTTTCAAGTAAAACATCTTGTCATTTATTTTTCCTAGAGTGGAAAAAATATTATTTCTTTTATCGTTTTTTTTTTCTGAACAAGATACTATGAATTACCTTAAATTTGAAAAGCCGCCTGGTGTGCCCCTTGAAATCTGCCACGGAGTATATGATTAGAATTCGGTTAGAAATTATCATTGATATGCAGTAAGTCTAAAGACAACTCTATTATGTATTTGGGGTGTTGCTAAAACGGGCAGCGGAATGGAACACAGAAAATATTCCATGTCATGATATATTTAAAGGAGTTCAGGATTTTGTAAAATCAAAGAGCTTATGAACAAGGAAAGCAGAAAATACAGAAAGAACGGAAAGTCATGCTCAGAATCCGACGTTTCATATACATGCATTTCATACAAATGCATATGTATTTTGAAATCATCATGATTTATTATAAGAAATATCAAGCTACTGCCTGCGGGTGCACCTCCTCCTGGCTTTGTCATTTTGTACCCATTTCCTTCATTCTCCCATCGACTGTGACAGTATGTTGTAAACATACTGCAAAAGGCTTTTCAAATTTTATTCCCTTTTACTGGTTGCCACCAGAAATAAAGATTTATGAACTTAACAAATGAATAGGTTTTCAACCCCCCCACCCCACAGAAATAATATTGAAAAATATATAATAATTTTCTCAACAATTTCCCCTTAACATAGCCATTTTAAATCAGACTTGCTGTTAATCAGACTTTAAATTTCAAGATACAAAACAAAGATTTTTTCAGCATGCAAAGTGAAGATAACGAACAGTGATCAATCACACAACTCCTATAAGCAATACACGGACCCCTGGACACACCAGATGTGGGACCAGGTGTCTAGGGAGAGTTAGCATTCCCTGTCGACCGGTCCCAGAAGCCGTGAGCCCTATACTTCTTGATCATATAAACGGATTTGTCCGTAGTCAACATCAGTGTGCCAAGAACGATCTAATAATCGGTATGAAACACGTCAGACAGCATTTGACCCAATGATAGGTTGTATTGACAAACTAGATTCTTCTAACAATCATAGAATTTGCGAAATTCTGACTGGGACACAGAATCGAAATATGAATGAAAAGGAGTATCGTTAATGGACAAAACGTCGCCGATGTATCTAAATGTGGAGTTGAAGGCCATAGACCTTTGTGAATTGCAACCAAACCATCATTTTATTTTACATATATGTCTTGATATTAGTTTGCTAGTGCATTTAAAAAATAATGCACATTAGAATTTGCTATCTGACTTATTTCTGTCAACCATTATAGAACATTATAACCACAACAACAAACAATTAAAATACATTTTGTGTCTTTAGTAATACCTCACAAACATATCTCTCTTTTTCCAGTCACCTGACACATGCCCGTGAATGGTAAATATTGTCTATGCTTGTAACTCCGCATCCGATACGGTGAGAGAGTGTAAGATTTTCTTGAGGAGCAAAGAAAGGGGTTTTGTAGACTATTTGCTCGATCCAGCAATGCATCTTTTTTTGTAAGGGTTTTTGTGAAGTTTAGGTATCCAGTTTATGTGCGGTAACTCATATCCATCCACGCTATTGAGTGGGATACTGTTTGAAACTGAAGCATGATTTTGAAGAAATGACGTTTGATGTTTGCCTTAAAAAGTAACTTCAGGAATTCACATCTTATGAAATACTTGAACACCGTTGTATGCGTGGCTGTCCCCTTACAGTACCGCATCATTAAACATTTACCATTGTCATATGAGAAAAGTCTAATCAACACGCCCTTCGTCTTAAACGTAAATGGGTATATTTCAATTTTACATACAAATGTTATGGTCGTTATAACGATCTAGTTCGTCAATACATCCTATCATTGGGTCAAATGCTGTCTGACGTGTTTCATACCGATTGTTAAGTCGTTCTTGGTACACTGATTTTGACTGCGGATAACTTCGTTTACCTGATCAGGATATAGGGCTCAAGGCGGGTGTGACCGGTCGACAGGGAATGCTTACTCCACCTCTGGTGTGTCCAGGGGTCCATGTTTGCCCAACTATCTATTTTGTATCGCTTGTAGGAGTTATGAGATTGATCACTGTTCGTTATCTTCACCTTTCATACATGGGATGTAGCAATATGTGTACATTGTATAATATTTCTATTGTATTTACAACATTTCTTCTTTGATTCACTCATTTACTTCGTCTTCATTTTACTCATTCGAATATAAAGGAGTTCCATACTAAATATTGTAAAGAATGAAGACAAAGACATCAAGTGTGTTGAGTAGTTATCAACCGGTTTATTAGAGATAAATATACAAGTAGCTCGCGACTTGAAAACAATGTTGTGGAGGAAGACCCCAAGAGGCGTCTCTAACCACGATCTACAAAATATAATATAGAGGATTAATATGTAGGGGAAAACATTGTTCCATGACAAATACACAAAACTAGAGACGTGTTCCCAGTGGTTGAATGTTCATCAATGACCAATTTACCATGACCAAGGAACTACTAAATGCTTACTTGTAATGATATAGTTTGCATTATAGAATGCAACGAGCATGAAGAAATTGACAGTGATCTTGTCCGTGTATAATTTTCACCACGGAATCAGCTTTAATTCTTTCTTAACACAGCTGCTCTGAAGGAATCTTTTGAAAATAAAGACCTTTGACCTTGGGATTCTGACAATAACAGTGATATATCTCTTCCTATCTGTTATATACCTAGCAAATATGAAACAGAAAAATAAAAAAAATATGTTCTATATGTGTTGTTTTCAATATTTGTTTCCTTCAATCGCTTTGTACGTAACCTTTGGACATTATCCAGTGAGAGAGACTTTTGCCTCTTTTTGTCTGTTATCTCTGTTTGAGAGACTGGGATGGTAATCTGTACATGATGTCAACAAAATTCTGACCCAACAAGAAATCAAGATACTTCTCTTTCTCACTGAAACAAGTGAAAAATAAGTATCCGAGATAAGTCTCTGTACTTATAACCTATTGTACAGTTAAAAACTCGTTATCTCGAAGCCGATTGGACCGAGACAAAACTTCAAAGTATCAGAGAATTCGATATATTGAGGGTAGAATACTTAAAGAATAAGTGTTTCGGACTTCGACATATCCATGGTATTCGAGATATTAGTGTTCGAGATACCGAAGTTCAACAATTATTTCCCATTCCTATAAATCATTATGATAACTCTTGAACAAAATATTTACTGCACATAGGAAGACCACATAACTCCCAGCGTTTTTTGGGATCCGTCGTGTAGCACCAGATCTGAGGTTCTCCATCGGGGTTACGACAGTAGTTGTGAGGGAGGTAAGTAAATCTATGTTTATGTGGATATAGAGAAGACCAAGATTGACATGTCCTGCCACTGTGAGTTTTATTCCACTTGCCGTTATAATTACGACCATCAGCTGTCTTAACACAATCTGAAATGAATTACATGAAAATGTGAAGATAAAGAACATTAGTGATGAATGCAATAACTCCTATAACGAATTCAAAATTGAGAGTGGGGCAAACACGGATCCCTAGACTCACAACAGACGAGATCTTCCGCCTAGGTGGTGTAAGCTACCTCTCGTGACAGGTCACATCTGTCGTGAACCCTCAATATTGATCAGATAAACTTACCCCTCCTAGGCACCTCATCCCACCTAAGGTATGTTCAGGAGTTTATGTTTGCCCAGCTCGTTAACTTGTATTCTTTATAGGAATTTTGACATTAATCACCGTTCGTTATTTTCACCTTTCATTGATCAAATAAATAGAGTAATCCTTAGTCGAAATAGGTATAAAACACACCAGAAAGCAGTTGTCAGACACAAAGAAAAGTTGCATTCTTAGATTAGATCGTTTTAACCACCATAGAATTTGCGAAATGCTGATTTCAAACGAGACTACTGAAAGCCCTGTAATATCGATGTTTTGTCGATTGACTGTCTCGATTTAAAAAAATCATATCTACAGCATGCTCGAATCAAACTTAAAATCAAACGCTATATGCAATTGATGATTGTACATAAATTTAGAAAATTGACGATGGGGAAGCTAGAAGAATATTAATTTCAAAGAACCTCAAAATATCAGTGTGTAAAATCAAAGGCTGTTTAACAAAATATTTTTAGATGACTCATCACTTTAAAAATATTTCGAAGTTCAATTCTCAATTAAGGAGCAGCTGTACATGATGTCTTTAATTCATTGTAAGGACTGATCATGTAAAATGTTAAACAGTCATACATTTAGATGCTGTTGATTTCATAGATGCTGTCTGATGTGTTTCATACCATTTGTTAGACCATTCTTGGCACACTGATTTTGACTGCGGATAACTCCGTTTATATGATCAGGATATATGGCACATGGTGGGTGTGATCGGTCGACAGGGGATGTTTACTCCTCCTAGGCACCTTTTCCCACCTCTGATGTGTCCAGGTGCCCGCTCCATGTTTGCCCTCCTATCTATTTTGTATTGCTTATAGGAGTTATGAGATTGATCACTGTTGGTTATCTTCGCCTTTCATGTACATGAAAAAGTGAATATAACGAACATTGATAAATCTTACCATTCTATAAAAATACCAAGATAAAAGTATTGCAAACACGGACACCTGGACAAATCCAGAGGTGGGATGCCTAAGGAGAGTAATTATCAACCACGCGGATATAGTGTAATGTTTTTGTACTTGATTAACACCTGTGCTACAAGATAATATTCTAGATGCAATAGCTTTACAACGATGTTTGTAAGTAAAATACAGAGATGACATAACACTTGTTTTTACCGTAATCCTATCTATTTCAGCCATAGAAAACGAAAGTTCTGAAAAACGTCAGTTTGATATGAATACACTGTAAACTTTGTGGTATTAGGCAATCAATCAATTTATGGATTGATTCTGGATTGGAAAGTCCAATTTTTGACAGTCTTCAATCTGGTGTTGGAATTCAGCTCGGCATTAAATCAGCATCGGGCACTGATGTTGTATACCCATTGTAAGTTAGTAATTTCTTATTGATGTATTTTTCTTACACTAATTGTAAAGAAATGTTTAAACTCTTTCAATATCGTTGTGTTTGATATTTGCTAGACATGGGGTTTGTATGTCAAGGCATACCAAATTTCATTTATACATGAAGATTTATTTCACAGTCTTTCAGCGTTCGTCCACCGTTCCACTGGTGTAGTAGTACACTACAGTGCCTGTATGACACGGGGTACGTGTTTGTCCAACTCTCTAGATTGTTTTCCTTAGAGAAGTTATGAGATTGATCACTGTTTGTTATTTTCACCTTTTCACAATAACCATGTACCTCTATGACAATTTCATATACACGTACAATTTCTCACCTTTTAAAACTTCTTTTTTCATTGCTAAAAGGAAAACATACATATACATATATACGATGTTAACTTTATTGTCATCACATGAGATTGATCACTGTTCGTTTTTAGTATAATTTTACAATATAACATCATGGGTATGATAATTTTTTATCAACATGTCCGTTTCTTCGTCTTTATAGGCCCTACATATATAAGTATATTTCCTTATATATGTATTTTCTATATGTACAAAGAATGTAGCAGGACAACAAATCATTTATATGGTATTTACAATATATTCTCTTTTCTGTACTTGATTACTTATGGTAACGCTTGGAAATATACTTACCACACATAGGAAGACCACATAACTCCCAGCGTTTTTTGGGATCCGTCGTGTAACACCAGATCTGAGGTTCTCCATCGGGGTTACGACAGTAGTTGTGAGGGAGGTAAGTAAATCTATGTTTATGTGGATATAGAGAAGACCAAGATTGACATGTCCTGCCACTGTGAGTTTTATTCCACTTGCCGTCATAATCACGACCATCAGCTGTCTTAACACAATCTGAAATGAATTACATAAAAACGTGAAGATAAAGAACAATTATCAATCTCAGACTTCCTATAAGCTATACCAAATAAAGTGGTAGGCAAACACAGACCACTGTACACACCTGATGGGGAATTAGGTGCCTAGAAGTAGTACTGCTGTCAACCGGCCACAGTCGCCGTGATCCTTATATGTTAATCAGTTAAACGGAGTAATCCGTAGTCAATATCAGTGTGTAAAGAATGGCCCAACAATTGGTATGAAACACGTCAGAGAGCATTTTACACAATGATAGATTGTATTGGGAAACATGATCGTTATAGCGACAAAATAATTTCCATAATCCTGACTTTAAACAAGGCTGTTGGACCCCTATACCACCAACCCGTTTATCAGTAGCCTGCTTCGAATATATCTAGCTATATCTCACATATCTATATCTATCTATATCTCGTCTATATCTCTTCAAAATAGCAAAGATATCCCCAAACTTTAATCCAAAAAACTCTTCCTTGGTTTGTGGGCCTATTGTGTTTTTCCTTTTCATTGAAAGGGTATTCTCCTGCATTTAACTAGACAACCTTCGTAAAAGTTAATACTTTCGTATGTAACATTTCGCATATGACGTTGTCAAGAGGTGGTTTTTCTAGAACTTTTTGAAAACGTCAGCTTTACACCAACTGATATGCTTAATTGAATAACAAGTAAGATGAGGTTAGAGGCCGATCAAAAATAACTTTCTCTTGGTGAAAAGCTGTCATTTCAGCAAGTATTGTCCCTATTCATACGCTAAGCGTTCTATCCGCCGAGTACCTCTGAACTCAGAATGATATATGGTTCTTATTTTGTACTTTGAGTTATCAAATGCATACACTCCATCTTTAGTTGATCCTGTTTTAAGATAATAGAACACCATTGTTTATCACAATTCTACTAGCTACACTCAAGAGTTAGGGATGACTCATTATCAACAGGATTTTTAATACATATCTATTCATTTCTTTAATTCAATCAAATTGGTACTTTTAACTCTTATCACAAACAACATATCTTTAATTATGAAAGGTGAAGATAACGAACAGTGATCAATCCCATAACTCCTATAAGCAATACAAGATACATAGTTGGGCTAAAACGGACCCCTGGACACATCAGAGGTAGGATCAGGTGCCTAAAAGGAGTAAGCACCCCCTGTCGACCGGTCACACCAAACGTGAGCCCTTTATCCTGATCAGGTAAACGGAGTTATCCGTAGTCATAATCAATATGCCAAGTACGGCCTAACAATCGGTATGGATGGCACTCTTTCTACATTTAACTAAACTGGCAATATAGCAATCAGTTTTTCTACGGTCTGCATTGAAAGCGTAATTTAATTTTACTGACAGCCTTTTGTATGTGTGTTTTTGTTTACCATGGGACTCGATGCCAAGCTTTCGCTTAAAATGACTCATGCCATTTGTATGCCAAATATCTAGTGATATTCCGATAATTTTCTGTCTTCAGAAATCGTTTACAAAGTTTGTAAAGGCGTCATTCCAAACTTCAGGTAAACCGAATTCCTCTTTTGTGCAACATTACGTCATTATTTATCGTCAGGACTGTTTTCTACCATTGTATTTTAAAAGTTTGGTGTGCTGCGAAAAATAACTCAGATTGTGCCTTATCTTAGTGACATGAAATATGATGATTTTTATCACATCCCGATTTATCGTTTCGTTTTATTTTGAAATATCAACCATTCTCTGATAGAAGCTTTAATTAGTTTTGTCATGCTCGGTTGGACTATAACCTACGCATAAATGCGTTGAAAATCTTATTTTGATCTATATTTTATCAAAATAACATACGAACATCTAGTGTTTTTTTAAAAAATAACTTACTGTGCTCTTTATCTTTCATTCGAAGAGCATTGTTTTGTATTTAACCACACAACTTTCGTCAAATCCTATCTATGGGTTAAATGCTATCTGATATTTTTCATAAAGATTGTTAGGCCGTTCTTGGACCACTGATGTTGATTACGGATAACTCCGTTTACCTGATCAAGACAGGGCTCACAGCGGGTGTGATCGGTCGATAAGCTTACTTTTCTTAGGCATCTGATCTCACCTCCGGCATCTTGTATTCCTTGTAGAAAATATGAGATTGATCACCATTCGTCATTTCCACCTTTAGTAAGATACTGCATCTCATTGTCTAATTGCACAGCTAACATATCTCATATGACGTCACCAGATGATATTTCACCAATTATTTTGAAACGCCAGCATACGACGCTCTATTTTGAGAACTACATCACTTCATATGCTTGATTTGATATTCAATAACATTATGGTGGACGGAGGCCATGGATAACCTTTGCTTGGTGAACAATTAAGGGGAAGGTTGTCATTTTAGTAAGTTCTCCCTATTTCAATTGCTATGCGTTTTCACGCTAATTACTCCACCACTCTGAATGAAATTGATATAGTATATATCTTACAATGCCCTTTGAGCTGCCTAACACATCTATTCCTTCTTCGTTTTATTCCGCCTAAGGAAGTTAGAAAATACATATTCTTTATAATAAAACGCTGATTTCCTCAAAACCTTAGACGCATATCTCTATCATATCCAAAAATGTGTAGCGAATCTCACGGACGATTTATCGGTTCCAATAATTAAAAATCAAAATTTAGAGATAACTCATCATAAAGGGCATTTTTAATTCTATTTTACTTATTTCTTTGAATCATTCAAATTTTTGTTTAACTCTTTGTGCAGCAATTATCGCTTTATCCATTGATTTTTAATGAATTTTCCCCGATACAGAACATTTATGTGACTCTGCCAGTAATAAATTGTCTGTTACGTTCCAATGATTTTTTTCCAGTCATAATCAGACATCACGGGTAGGTGAAGTTAAACAATTAGACCTGTGCTTTCTCTGTTTTCTTGAACTCGTTATAGGGCTCACTGCAGGTGTGGCCAGTCAACGGGGGATGCTTGCTCCTCTTAGAAACCCTATCCCATCGCTGGTATATCCAGGGTTCCGTGTTTGCCAAACGTTTAATTTTGAATTTCTAATCAGATTTATTAGATTGATGACTTTTCATTATCTTCACCGTTTCATACTTAGCGCATATGGTATGAGTAGTGTGGGTTCCTTACCGTGCCAAAGCCTGCCTCAACACAGGAACTTTCTCTAAAGCCTTAAACGAAAGACCCGAGATTGTCACTTCTAAATGTCAAACGTTTTGGCGAAGGTGTAATCACTAACTATATTTACGACTTAGGTTTAACGCATCCATGATAGGAGCGGAGCACGAAGTCACAACCTCCCGGTTAGGCAGAGAGCGCTTTATGATTTACGAGTAAAAGACGGTCGTATACTATATTGTATCAACATAAATGTGTATAGATGTTTATCCATATTTCAACTGTCATATATTTCTCATTTCACAAAATTTTCAGAATACTAACAAGTATTTTTATATCATATAGTGTAAAATAAAAAAATAATCAGGTGAAAGAAATACAATATATGAAATCCAAATTAGCATTCAATTACCATTATCGTAATTGCGGTTTATATAGATACTTTGAGTACCAGGTCCACCACAAAACTGATTTGTTATTCCTCTGTTTGTTTGATATTCGTAGGATTGGTTAACTATATATCGTTAACCGATTGGTGACTGTATTATCTGCCATAATACTATCCATCTCATTGCGATCCAGCCTCACCCTCCAACACCTCCCAAATGCACCAACATAGTGAAGTTGAAGTGTGTTGTAGTAACATTCCATATGCTCCGTATGGGACGTATGGGTTGTCCCATGGTTTAAAAATAAATAAATATAAATAAATAAGGACCATCGTGTACCAACACGTCTGATGACTGCGGTACTGTCTTTTGATGGCCGGACACATACATGTGATGGTCGTATGTCATAAATTATAATGAAATAAAGAAGTAACTTATATTTATAAAAACTAAATAAAAAGTAAAAATTAATGAAATAAATTATAATTTTTATTTATATAATAATTTTAATAATGATCTTTATTTAATTTATTCCTTAAGTATATTAAAATTTAAAAATTATAATAAGTAAATATAAAATTAAATATTTAAAATATTTGTTATTTATTTGGATTCTAATAGAAGGTAATAATAATTAGTAATCGCACGAGTCTCCGTCCTTCGTCCAATTCAAGATACACCGAAATAAATATACCATAACTATTACATAATTATTAATATTAGTAACAGGTGATAGTAATATGGATGTAGGTATGTATATACATGTGAAATAACTAAAATATATACAGAAAAGAATTAGGGTAGGGTCGCCAAAGAAAATTTTGATAATAGAGTGCCACTAGTTATTACTTTGTTAATCATAAATTATAAAATTATGCCAGACAACAATTTTGAGATCGTCATCAGGCAAAAATTTTGAGGTCGTCGTCAGGTGCTACACCTCAGACCCTGTACCATGTTTCTGTAACTGGATCCAGCTCGTAGCACGACATGGCTCCATAATTCTTATTCGATAGTATGTATTATGTGTATAAAACTGAAGATGTATAATGTAGTAAGTGGTGAGTTAGTACTTATGATAAAATTGTATGACAGATAAAATACCAACCATAAGAAGTGGTATACTTAATTACATAACATATAGATTTGATTAAATAATGAAAATACAGAATAGATGCAAAATCACAAATCGCATACATCCAACAAGCTTACATATATTAAATATAATAGTATGCAGCAGGCCTGCATACATGCAAACTGCGACATTGCATCTAAATGTTCGTCATAAAAAGAAGTTTACAAAATACATACGTATAATAACATACCTGGATTTTATGTATATTTGCATATACATATACATATAATATACCGGGATTTGATGTATAGCTGCATCTATATTTTAACTACATGTTTATATAAACTAAAACGATAAAAACGCAAAGTTTATATTCCTAATATTAATATGCTACGATACTTATATATGTAATTGTTTACATACTAATAAACATATAGTTATACACGATAGAAAACCCGAATTATATGCTTAGATGTTTATATAAGTATAACACATGTAGTTGTTTCTATATTAGTAAACATATAAAAATTTAACATTAGAATAATGATGCTTAGTGGTTTTCATACTTATAAACATACGAAACTGTTTACATATTTGTAAACATGCACGATAAAACCTTAGTTATACATATAAGTAAAACTTTTTACTCACCAACCGGAAGGAAACTTACGAATGATATTGGAAGCTATAAATCATGCAAATTAAAGATGGCGAATGAATAGATTAGTTATGTGGCAGCCGCTGTGAAGACGCTCATACAACGTAATTTGTGACGTAATTTGTGACATTGTGACGTTTCATCCGCTGAAACCGCTCATACAACGTAATTTGAGATATTGTGACGTTTCACCCGCTGAAACCACGGTACGATGGCCTATTATATGGTGGGTGTGATCGGTCGACAGGGGATGTTTACTCCTCCTAGGCACCTTTTCCCACCTCTGATGTGTCCAGGTGCCCGCTCCATGTTTGCCCTCCTATCTATTTTGTATTGCTTATAGGAGTTATGAGATTGATCACTGTTGGTTATCTTCGCCTTTCATGTACATGAAAAAGTGAATATAACGAACATTGATAAATCTTACCATTCTATAAAAATACCAAGATAAAAGTATTGCAAACACGGACACCTGGACAAATCCAGAGGTGGGATGCCTAAGGAGAGTAATTATCAACCACGCGGATATAGTGTAATGTTTTTGTACTTGATTAACACCTGTGCTACAAGATAATATTCTAGATGCAATAGCTTTACAACGATGTTTGTAAGTAAAATACAGAGATGACATAACACTTGTTTTTACCGTAATCCTATCTATTTCAGCCATAGAAAACGAAAGTTCTGAAAAACGTCAGTTTGATATGAATACACTGTAAACTTTGTGGTATTAGGCAATCAATCAATTTATGGATTGATTCTGGATTGGAAAGTCCAATTTTTGACAGTCTTCAATCTGGTGTTGGAATTCAGCTCGGCATTAAATCAGCATCGGGCACTGATGTTGTATACCCATTGTAAGTTAGTAATTTCTTATTGATGTATTTTTCTTACACTAATTGTAAAGAAATGTTTAAACTCTTTCAATATCGTTGTGTTTGATATTTGCTAGACATGGGGTTTGTATGTCAAGGCATACCAAATTTCATTTATACATGAAGATTTATTTCACAGTCTTTCAGCGTTCGTCCACCGTTCCACTGGTGTAGTAGTACACTACAGTGCCTGTATGACACGGGGTACGTGTTTGTCCAACTCTCTAGATTGTTTTCCTTAGAGAAGTTATGAGATTGATCACTGTTTGTTATTTTCACCTTTTCACAATAACCATGTACCTCTATGACAATTTCATATACACGTACAATTTCTCACCTTTTAAAACTTCTTTTTTCATTGCTAAAAGGAAAACATACATATACATATATACGATGTTAACTTTATTGTCATCACATGAGATTGATCACTGTTCGTTTTTAGTATAATTTTACAATATAACATCATGGGTATGATAATTTTTTATCAACATGTCCGTTTCTTCGTCTTTATAGGCCCTACATATATAAGTATATTTCCTTATATATGTATTTTCTATATGTACAAAGAATGTAGCAGGACAACAAATCATTTATATGGTATTTACAATATATTCTCTTTTCTGTACTTGATTACTTATGGTAACGCTTGGAAATATACTTACCACACATAGGAAGACCACATAACTCCCAGCGTTTTTTGGGATCCGTCGTGTAACACCAGATCTGAGGTTCTCCATCGGGGTTACGACAGTAGTTGTGAGGGAGGTAAGTAAATCTATGTTTATGTGGATATAGAGAAGACCAAGATTGACATGTCCTGCCACTGTGAGTTTTATTCCACTTGCCGTCATAATCACGACCATCAGCTGTCTTAACACAATCTGAAATGAATTACATAAAAACGTGAAGATAAAGAACAATTATCAATCTCAGACTTCCTATAAGCTATACCAAATAAAGTGGTAGGCAAACACAGACCACTGTACACACCTGATGGGGAATTAGGTGCCTAGAAGTAGTACTGCTGTCAACCGGCCACAGTCGCCGTGATCCTTATATGTTAATCAGTTAAACGGAGTAATCCGTAGTCAATATCAGTGTGTAAAGAATGGCCCAACAATTGGTATGAAACACGTCAGAGAGCATTTTACACAATGATAGATTGTATTGGGAAACATGATCGTTATAGCGACAAAATAATTTCCATAATCCTGACTTTAAACAAGGCTGTTGGACCCCTATACCACCAACCCGTTTATCAGTAGCCTGCTTCGAATATATCTAGCTATATCTCACATATCTATATCTATCTATATCTCGTCTATATCTCTTCAAAATAGCAAAGATATCCCCAAACTTTAATCCAAAAAACTCTTCCTTGGTTTGTGGGCCTATTGTGTTTTTCCTTTTCATTGAAAGGGTATTCTCCTGCATTTAACTAGACAACCTTCGTAAAAGTTAATACTTTCGTATGTAACATTTCGCATATGACGTTGTCAAGAGGTGGTTTTTCTAGAACTTTTTGAAAACGTCAGCTTTACACCAACTGATATGCTTAATTGAATAACAAGTAAGATGAGGTTAGAGGCCGATCAAAAATAACTTTCTCTTGGTGAAAAGCTGTCATTTCAGCAAGTATTGTCCCTATTCATACGCTAAGCGTTCTATCCGCCGAGTACCTCTGAACTCAGAATGATATATGGTTCTTATTTTGTACTTTGAGTTATCAAATGCATACACTCCATCTTTAGTTGATCCTGTTTTAAGATAATAGAACACCATTGTTTATCACAATTCTACTAGCTACACTCAAGAGTTAGGGATGACTCATTATCAACAGGATTTTTAATACATATCTATTCATTTCTTTAATTCAATCAAATTGGTACTTTTAACTCTTATCACAAACAACATATCTTTAATTATGAAAGGTGAAGATAACGAACAGTGATCAATCCCATAACTCCTATAAGCAATACAAGATACATAGTTGGGCTAAAACGGACCCCTGGACACATCAGAGGTAGGATCAGGTGCCTAAAAGGAGTAAGCACCCCCTGTCGACCGGTCACACCAAACGTGAGCCCTTTATCCTGATCAGGTAAACGGAGTTATCCGTAGTCATAATCAATATGCCAAGTACGGCCTAACAATCGGTATGGATGGCACTCTTTCTACATTTAACTAAACTGGCAATATAGCAATCAGTTTTTCTACGGTCTGCATTGAAAGCGTAATTTAATTTTACTGACAGCCTTTTGTATGTGTGTTTTTGTTTACCATGGGACTCGATGCCAAGCTTTCGCTTAAAATGACTCATGCCATTTGTATGCCAAATATCTAGTGATATTCCGATAATTTTCTGTCTTCAGAAATCGTTTACAAAGTTTGTAAAGGCGTCATTCCAAACTTCAGGTAAACCGAATTCCTCTTTTGTGCAACATTACGTCATTATTTATCGTCAGGACTGTTTTCTACCATTGTATTTTAAAAGTTTGGTGTGCTGCGAAAAATAACTCAGATTGTGCCTTATCTTAGTGACATGAAATATGATGATTTTTATCACATCCCGATTTATCGTTTCGTTTTATTTTGAAATATCAACCATTCTCTGATAGAAGCTTTAATTAGTTTTGTCATGCTCGGTTGGACTATAACCTACGCATAAATGCGTTGAAAATCTTATTTTGATCTATATTTTATCAAAATAACATACGAACATCTAGTGTTTTTTTAAAAAATAACTTACTGTGCTCTTTATCTTTCATTCGAAGAGCATTGTTTTGTATTTAACCACACAACTTTCGTCAAATCCTATCTATGGGTTAAATGCTATCTGATATTTTTCATAAAGATTGTTAGGCCGTTCTTGGACCACTGATGTTGATTACGGATAACTCCGTTTACCTGATCAAGACAGGGCTCACAGCGGGTGTGATCGGTCGATAAGCTTACTTTTCTTAGGCATCTGATCTCACCTCCGGCATCTTGTATTCCTTGTAGAAAATATGAGATTGATCACCATTCGTCATTTCCACCTTTAGTAAGATACTGCATCTCATTGTCTAATTGCACAGCTAACATATCTCATATGACGTCACCAGATGATATTTCACCAATTATTTTGAAACGCCAGCATACGACGCTCTATTTTGAGAACTACATCACTTCATATGCTTGATTTGATATTCAATAACATTATGGTGGACGGAGGCCATGGATAACCTTTGCTTGGTGAACAATTAAGGGGAAGGTTGTCATTTTAGTAAGTTCTCCCTATTTCAATTGCTATGCGTTTTCACGCTAATTACTCCACCACTCTGAATGAAATTGATATAGTATATATCTTACAATGCCCTTTGAGCTGCCTAACACATCTATTCCTTCTTCGTTTTATTCCGCCTAAGGAAGTTAGAAAATACATATTCTTTATAATAAAACGCTGATTTCCTCAAAACCTTAGACGCATATCTCTATCATATCCAAAAATGTGTAGCGAATCTCACGGACGATTTATCGGTTCCAATAATTAAAAATCAAAATTTAGAGATAACTCATCATAAAGGGCATTTTTAATTCTATTTTACTTATTTCTTTGAATCATTCAAATTTTTGTTTAACTCTTTGTGCAGCAATTATCGCTTTATCCATTGATTTTTAATGAATTTTCCCCGATACAGAACATTTATGTGACTCTGCCAGTAATAAATTGTCTGTTACGTTCCAATGATTTTTTTCCAGTCATAATCAGACATCACGGGTAGGTGAAGTTAAACAATTAGACCTGTGCTTTCTCTGTTTTCTTGAACTCGTTATAGGGCTCACTGCAGGTGTGGCCAGTCAACGGGGGATGCTTGCTCCTCTTAGAAACCCTATCCCATCGCTGGTATATCCAGGGTTCCGTGTTTGCCAAACGTTTAATTTTGAATTTCTAATCAGATTTATTAGATTGATGACTTTTCATTATCTTCACCGTTTCATACTTAGCGCATATGGTATGAGTAGTGTGGGTTCCTTACCGTGCCAAAGCCTGCCTCAACACAGGAACTTTCTCTAAAGCCTTAAACGAAAGACCCGAGATTGTCACTTCTAAATGTCAAACGTTTTGGCGAAGGTGTAATCACTAACTATATTTACGACTTAGGTTTAACGCATCCATGATAGGAGCGGAGCACGAAGTCACAACCTCCCGGTTAGGCAGAGAGCGCTTTATGATTTACGAGTAAAAGACGGTCGTATACTATATTGTATCAACATAAATGTGTATAGATGTTTATCCATATTTCAACTGTCATATATTTCTCATTTCACAAAATTTTCAGAATACTAACAAGTATTTTTATATCATATAGTGTAAAATAAAAAAATAATCAGGTGAAAGAAATACAATATATGAAATCCAAATTAGCATTCAATTACCATTATCGTAATTGCGGTTTATATAGATACTTTGAGTACCAGGTCCACCACAAAACTGATTTGTTATTCCTCTGTTTGTTTGATATTCGTAGGATTGGTTAACTATATATCGTTAACCGATTGGTGACTGTATTATCTGCCATAATACTATCCATCTCATTGCGATCCAGCCTCACCCTCCAACACCTCCCAAATGCACCAACATAGTGAAGTTGAAGTGTGTTGTAGTAACATTCCATATGCTCCGTATGGGACGTATGGGTTGTCCCATGGTTTAAAAATAAATAAATATAAATAAATAAGGACCATCGTGTACCAACACGTCTGATGACTGCGGTACTGTCTTTTGATGGCCGGACACATACATGTGATGGTCGTATGTCATAAATTATAATGAAATAAAGAAGTAACTTATATTTATAAAAACTAAATAAAAAGTAAAAATTAATGAAATAAATTATAATTTTTATTTATATAATAATTTTAATAATGATCTTTATTTAATTTATTCCTTAAGTATATTAAAATTTAAAAATTATAATAAGTAAATATAAAATTAAATATTTAAAATATTTGTTATTTATTTGGATTCTAATAGAAGGTAATAATAATTAGTAATCGCACGAGTCTCCGTCCTTCGTCCAATTCAAGATACACCGAAATAAATATACCATAACTATTACATAATTATTAATATTAGTAACAGGTGATAGTAATATGGATGTAGGTATGTATATACATGTGAAATAACTAAAATATATACAGAAAAGAATTAGGGTAGGGTCGCCAAAGAAAATTTTGATAATAGAGTGCCACTAGTTATTACTTTGTTAATCATAAATTATAAAATTATGCCAGACAACAATTTTGAGATCGTCATCAGGCAAAAATTTTGAGGTCGTCGTCAGGTGCTACACCTCAGACCCTGTACCATGTTTCTGTAACTGGATCCAGCTCGTAGCACGACATGGCTCCATAATTCTTATTCGATAGTATGTATTATGTGTATAAAACTGAAGATGTATAATGTAGTAAGTGGTGAGTTAGTACTTATGATAAAATTGTATGACAGATAAAATACCAACCATAAGAAGTGGTATACTTAATTACATAACATATAGATTTGATTAAATAATGAAAATACAGAATAGATGCAAAATCACAAATCGCATACATCCAACAAGCTTACATATATTAAATATAATAGTATGCAGCAGGCCTGCATACATGCAAACTGCGACATTGCATCTAAATGTTCGTCATAAAAAGAAGTTTACAAAATACATACGTATAATAACATACCTGGATTTTATGTATATTTGCATATACATATACATATAATATACCGGGATTTGATGTATAGCTGCATCTATATTTTAACTACATGTTTATATAAACTAAAACGATAAAAACGCAAAGTTTATATTCCTAATATTAATATGCTACGATACTTATATATGTAATTGTTTACATACTAATAAACATATAGTTATACACGATAGAAAACCCGAATTATATGCTTAGATGTTTATATAAGTATAACACATGTAGTTGTTTCTATATTAGTAAACATATAAAAATTTAACATTAGAATAATGATGCTTAGTGGTTTTCATACTTATAAACATACGAAACTGTTTACATATTTGTAAACATGCACGATAAAACCTTAGTTATACATATAAGTAAAACTTTTTACTCACCAACCGGAAGGAAACTTACGAATGATATTGGAAGCTATAAATCATGCAAATTAAAGATGGCGAATGAATAGATTAGTTATGTGGCAGCCGCTGTGAAGACGCTCATACAACGTAATTTGTGACGTAATTTGTGACATTGTGACGTTTCATCCGCTGAAACCGCTCATACAACGTAATTTGAGATATTGTGACGTTTCACCCGCTGAAACCACGGTACGATGGCCTATTATATGGTGGGTGTGATCGGTCGACAGGGGATGTTTACTCCTCCTAGGCACCTTTTCCCACCTCTGATGTGTCCAGGTGCCCGCTCCATGTTTGCCCTCCTATCTATTTTGTATTGCTTATAGGAGTTATGAGATTGATCACTGTTGGTTATCTTCGCCTTTCATGTACATGAAAAAGTGAATATAACGAACATTGATAAATCTTACCATTCTATAAAAATACCAAGATAAAAGTATTGCAAACACGGACACCTGGACAAATCCAGAGGTGGGATGCCTAAGGAGAGTAATTATCAACCACGCGGATATAGTGTAATGTTTTTGTACTTGATTAACACCTGTGCTACAAGATAATATTCTAGATGCAATAGCTTTACAACGATGTTTGTAAGTAAAATACAGAGATGACATAACACTTGTTTTTACCGTAATCCTATCTATTTCAGCCATAGAAAACGAAAGTTCTGAAAAACGTCAGTTTGATATGAATACACTGTAAACTTTGTGGTATTAGGCAATCAATCAATTTATGGATTGATTCTGGATTGGAAAGTCCAATTTTTGACAGTCTTCAATCTGGTGTTGGAATTCAGCTCGGCATTAAATCAGCATCGGGCACTGATGTTGTATACCCATTGTAAGTTAGTAATTTCTTATTGATGTATTTTTCTTACACTAATTGTAAAGAAATGTTTAAACTCTTTCAATATCGTTGTGTTTGATATTTGCTAGACATGGGGTTTGTATGTCAAGGCATACCAAATTTCATTTATACATGAAGATTTATTTCACAGTCTTTCAGCGTTCGTCCACCGTTCCACTGGTGTAGTAGTACACTACAGTGCCTGTATGACACGGGGTACGTGTTTGTCCAACTCTCTAGATTGTTTTCCTTAGAGAAGTTATGAGATTGATCACTGTTTGTTATTTTCACCTTTTCACAATAACCATGTACCTCTATGACAATTTCATATACACGTACAATTTCTCACCTTTTAAAACTTCTTTTTTCATTGCTAAAAGGAAAACATACATATACATATATACGATGTTAACTTTATTGTCATCACATGAGATTGATCACTGTTCGTTTTTAGTATAATTTTACAATATAACATCATGGGTATGATAATTTTTTATCAACATGTCCGTTTCTTCGTCTTTATAGGCCCTACATATATAAGTATATTTCCTTATATATGTATTTTCTATATGTACAAAGAATGTAGCAGGACAACAAATCATTTATATGGTATTTACAATATATTCTCTTTTCTGTACTTGATTACTTATGGTAACGCTTGGAAATATACTTACCACACATAGGAAGACCACATAACTCCCAGCGTTTTTTGGGATCCGTCGTGTAACACCAGATCTGAGGTTCTCCATCGGGGTTACGACAGTAGTTGTGAGGGAGGTAAGTAAATCTATGTTTATGTGGATATAGAGAAGACCAAGATTGACATGTCCTGCCACTGTGAGTTTTATTCCACTTGCCGTCATAATCACGACCATCAGCTGTCTTAACACAATCTGAAATGAATTACATAAAAACGTGAAGATAAAGAACAATTATCAATCTCAGACTTCCTATAAGCTATACCAAATAAAGTGGTAGGCAAACACAGACCACTGTACACACCTGATGGGGAATTAGGTGCCTAGAAGTAGTACTGCTGTCAACCGGCCACAGTCGCCGTGATCCTTATATGTTAATCAGTTAAACGGAGTAATCCGTAGTCAATATCAGTGTGTAAAGAATGGCCCAACAATTGGTATGAAACACGTCAGAGAGCATTTTACACAATGATAGATTGTATTGGGAAACATGATCGTTATAGCGACAAAATAATTTCCATAATCCTGACTTTAAACAAGGCTGTTGGACCCCTATACCACCAACCCGTTTATCAGTAGCCTGCTTCGAATATATCTAGCTATATCTCACATATCTATATCTATCTATATCTCGTCTATATCTCTTCAAAATAGCAAAGATATCCCCAAACTTTAATCCAAAAAACTCTTCCTTGGTTTGTGGGCCTATTGTGTTTTTCCTTTTCATTGAAAGGGTATTCTCCTGCATTTAACTAGACAACCTTCGTAAAAGTTAATACTTTCGTATGTAACATTTCGCATATGACGTTGTCAAGAGGTGGTTTTTCTAGAACTTTTTGAAAACGTCAGCTTTACACCAACTGATATGCTTAATTGAATAACAAGTAAGATGAGGTTAGAGGCCGATCAAAAATAACTTTCTCTTGGTGAAAAGCTGTCATTTCAGCAAGTATTGTCCCTATTCATACGCTAAGCGTTCTATCCGCCGAGTACCTCTGAACTCAGAATGATATATGGTTCTTATTTTGTACTTTGAGTTATCAAATGCATACACTCCATCTTTAGTTGATCCTGTTTTAAGATAATAGAACACCATTGTTTATCACAATTCTACTAGCTACACTCAAGAGTTAGGGATGACTCATTATCAACAGGATTTTTAATACATATCTATTCATTTCTTTAATTCAATCAAATTGGTACTTTTAACTCTTATCACAAACAACATATCTTTAATTATGAAAGGTGAAGATAACGAACAGTGATCAATCCCATAACTCCTATAAGCAATACAAGATACATAGTTGGGCTAAAACGGACCCCTGGACACATCAGAGGTAGGATCAGGTGCCTAAAAGGAGTAAGCACCCCCTGTCGACCGGTCACACCAAACGTGAGCCCTTTATCCTGATCAGGTAAACGGAGTTATCCGTAGTCATAATCAATATGCCAAGTACGGCCTAACAATCGGTATGGATGGCACTCTTTCTACATTTAACTAAACTGGCAATATAGCAATCAGTTTTTCTACGGTCTGCATTGAAAGCGTAATTTAATTTTACTGACAGCCTTTTGTATGTGTGTTTTTGTTTACCATGGGACTCGATGCCAAGCTTTCGCTTAAAATGACTCATGCCATTTGTATGCCAAATATCTAGTGATATTCCGATAATTTTCTGTCTTCAGAAATCGTTTACAAAGTTTGTAAAGGCGTCATTCCAAACTTCAGGTAAACCGAATTCCTCTTTTGTGCAACATTACGTCATTATTTATCGTCAGGACTGTTTTCTACCATTGTATTTTAAAAGTTTGGTGTGCTGCGAAAAATAACTCAGATTGTGCCTTATCTTAGTGACATGAAATATGATGATTTTTATCACATCCCGATTTATCGTTTCGTTTTATTTTGAAATATCAACCATTCTCTGATAGAAGCTTTAATTAGTTTTGTCATGCTCGGTTGGACTATAACCTACGCATAAATGCGTTGAAAATCTTATTTTGATCTATATTTTATCAAAATAACATACGAACATCTAGTGTTTTTTTAAAAAATAACTTACTGTGCTCTTTATCTTTCATTCGAAGAGCATTGTTTTGTATTTAACCACACAACTTTCGTCAAATCCTATCTATGGGTTAAATGCTATCTGATATTTTTCATAAAGATTGTTAGGCCGTTCTTGGACCACTGATGTTGATTACGGATAACTCCGTTTACCTGATCAAGACAGGGCTCACAGCGGGTGTGATCGGTCGATAAGCTTACTTTTCTTAGGCATCTGATCTCACCTCCGGCATCTTGTATTCCTTGTAGAAAATATGAGATTGATCACCATTCGTCATTTCCACCTTTAGTAAGATACTGCATCTCATTGTCTAATTGCACAGCTAACATATCTCATATGACGTCACCAGATGATATTTCACCAATTATTTTGAAACGCCAGCATACGACGCTCTATTTTGAGAACTACATCACTTCATATGCTTGATTTGATATTCAATAACATTATGGTGGACGGAGGCCATGGATAACCTTTGCTTGGTGAACAATTAAGGGGAAGGTTGTCATTTTAGTAAGTTCTCCCTATTTCAATTGCTATGCGTTTTCACGCTAATTACTCCACCACTCTGAATGAAATTGATATAGTATATATCTTACAATGCCCTTTGAGCTGCCTAACACATCTATTCCTTCTTCGTTTTATTCCGCCTAAGGAAGTTAGAAAATACATATTCTTTATAATAAAACGCTGATTTCCTCAAAACCTTAGACGCATATCTCTATCATATCCAAAAATGTGTAGCGAATCTCACGGACGATTTATCGGTTCCAATAATTAAAAATCAAAATTTAGAGATAACTCATCATAAAGGGCATTTTTAATTCTATTTTACTTATTTCTTTGAATCATTCAAATTTTTGTTTAACTCTTTGTGCAGCAATTATCGCTTTATCCATTGATTTTTAATGAATTTTCCCCGATACAGAACATTTATGTGACTCTGCCAGTAATAAATTGTCTGTTACGTTCCAATGATTTTTTTCCAGTCATAATCAGACATCACGGGTAGGTGAAGTTAAACAATTAGACCTGTGCTTTCTCTGTTTTCTTGAACTCGTTATAGGGCTCACTGCAGGTGTGGCCAGTCAACGGGGGATGCTTGCTCCTCTTAGAAACCCTATCCCATCGCTGGTATATCCAGGGTTCCGTGTTTGCCAAACGTTTAATTTTGAATTTCTAATCAGATTTATTAGATTGATGACTTTTCATTATCTTCACCGTTTCATACTTAGCGCATATGGTATGAGTAGTGTGGGTTCCTTACCGTGCCAAAGCCTGCCTCAACACAGGAACTTTCTCTAAAGCCTTAAACGAAAGACCCGAGATTGTCACTTCTAAATGTCAAACGTTTTGGCGAAGGTGTAATCACTAACTATATTTACGACTTAGGTTTAACGCATCCATGATAGGAGCGGAGCACGAAGTCACAACCTCCCGGTTAGGCAGAGAGCGCTTTATGATTTACGAGTAAAAGACGGTCGTATACTATATTGTATCAACATAAATGTGTATAGATGTTTATCCATATTTCAACTGTCATATATTTCTCATTTCACAAAATTTTCAGAATACTAACAAGTATTTTTATATCATATAGTGTAAAATAAAAAAATAATCAGGTGAAAGAAATACAATATATGAAATCCAAATTAGCATTCAATTACCATTATCGTAATTGCGGTTTATATAGATACTTTGAGTACCAGGTCCACCACAAAACTGATTTGTTATTCCTCTGCATCCCGATCCACAGTCCTTCTCTATTGTTCTGTATACAGGTGCACGATCTCCACAAGTGCAGTCAATCCCATTCTAAAATCACAGTCGTAAATTTCAGAAAAAGTTTCTTTTAGGAAAACAAACTTTGATGATGTGTATAGAGATCAGTTGTATTGTTTCTAAAAAAGAAACTAACAAGTTTATTTATAGAGGGCATTTGAAATAAAACATTTGTGTGAAATTGCGAAAAAACACATATAACACACCTGAATCCATGGAGGTAAAAATATCTGATTTATGCTGAATATGTTGAATACTTATGAAATAGCATTACAACGATAGTGAAGAACATTGAAAAGATAGCTGTATATGTCTATCTAGAAAATTACATGTATTCCATAATATTTGGCATTCTGCTTTTCACAAAACTGTCTGCAAACGTCCGCATACATTTTCTGGTGACTGGTGAAGGATTTACCGGTTAAAGCTGACCGGAAACATCCTAGGTAACCTAGTACAACAAGGAAAAGTCAAAGGTGCCGAGAAAGGCAAACATCTTCTAAATATCAACAGTATTGCTCTAATATCATTTTACATCGAACAACAAAATGGCATTGTTTCATCAGTATCACGTGTCCTCAGTAAACACAAAACTAACATCTCAATACCCAGTAATACATAGCTTTTACCAGGGAAACACAATTTGATATCTAATGAGTACTTTCAAAAATGTTAATAAGAACATAGCAGCTGATACAAGAAAATTGCTGTCTCACTCTTATCAATTAACTTTACATCACCAGATCCCACCTGTGATGTGTGGCGATTCCTGTTTCTCTGCTTTTAGCTTTTTAAGATTGATGGTTTTCATCAATGTTTGTTATCTTTACTTATTGATTAATGACTACATACATTACTTTTTAATCGGTACCTTTTTCATAGTGAGAATTCTTATAAATGCTAATAAAAAAAAATGTCAGTAAGAACATAGCAACTGATACAAGAAAACTATCTTCTCAATCTTATCAATTTATTTTACATCATCAGATCCCACCTCTGATGTGTGGCAATTCATGTTTCTTTATTTTTAACGTTTTAAGATTGATGGTTTTCATCAATGTTTGTTATCTTTACTTATTGATTAATGACTACATACATTACTTTTTAATCGGTACCTTTTTCATAGTGAGAATTCTTATAAATGCTAATAAAAAAAAATGTCAGTAAGAACATAGCAACTGATACAAGAAAACTATCTTCTCAATCTTATCAATTTATTTTACATCATCAGATCCCACCTCTGATGTGTGGCAATTCATGTTTCTTTATTTTTAACGTTTTAAGATTGATGGTTTTCATCAATGTTTGTTATCTTTACTTATTGATTAATGACTACATACATTACTTTTTAATCGGTACCTTTTTCATAGTGAGAATTCTTATAAATGCTAATAAAAAAAAATATCAGTAAGAACATAGCAACTGATACAAGAAAACTATCTTCTCAATCTTATCAATTTATTTTACATCATCAGATCCCACCTCTGATGTGTGGCAATTCATGTTTCTTTATTTTTAACGTTTTAAGATTGATGGTTTTCATCAATGTTTGTTATCTTTACTTATTGATTAATGACTACATACATTACTTTTTAATCGGTACCTTTTTCATAGTGAGAATTCTTATAAATGCTAATAAAAAAAAATGTTAGTAAGAACATAGCAACTGATACAAGAAAACTATCTTCTCAATCTTATCAATTTATTTTACATCATCAGATCCCACCTCTGATGTGTGGCAATTCATGTTTCTTTATTTTTAACGTTTTAAGATTGATGGTTTTCATCAATGTTTGTTATCTTTACTTATTGATTAATGACTACATACATTACTTTTTAATCGGTACCTTTTTCATAGTGAGAATTCTTATGAATGCTAATCATCCTTTTCCCTCCACAAAAATCTTTCTCGTTTCCACTACATTTGATACGACAGTTCCCGTCGGGTTTCTTTACGGTCGGCAACGGAGAATTTCTACAGAAACATTTATGGCCAGCCTAAAATACAACAAACCTTCAGTTTACATTTGGCTACGTAAACTTCTCTACCAAACTATATGATATGTTAATGACTGAGCAGCAGCTCTGTTTATTTAGTATCGAAATTCATTGATCAAACAAACGGTGAAGTTAGAATTCGGCAACGACGATAATGTGCAAGATTCATTTGTGAGGTGATTCGTTGATAGAAACACGAAAATAAAAATACGAGTATTACAAAAGATGACTAATAAAGATTAACATACAGAAAACTATACGATTTACCTGTAGGGCGTAGAATGGAACATCTTGCTTCTGACAAAATTCTTTACACAATTCCACGGTCATGGATTTCGATGAAGTGTTTTTGAAATTCGGTGTTGGATGAGACTCCTCTTGGAAACACCCCAAATATCCTTTTCAAAATAAGCAAAGATTAGTTACCTACATCTACCATAATTCTTCAAGTAGTATGTCTATGTTTTAAATAACCTACACCAAAGAATAAACTACAAGGCAAGAGTTCGAATTACACTGAATATTTTATAAGGAATGACTTTGGTTATGGGAAAGTGTTGGCGCAAATGATTATTGAACCAGGTATCGTTTCATTTTTACAGTTGAGCCTGTCGTTCGTATGATTTTCAAAATATAAATAACGATGAGAACATGGTGTAATGTACAGTAGAAAAGATGATAGTAATGTTAAAAGTCCAAAGTAAAATTTCAACAATGGCATGTACTAAAACATTCCCGTCCACTTAATACCACATTCTCATATATGTGTAGCATGTTTCAAATTGATATCATTAAGAAATGAAACTTATAATTCTTTGTTTTTTGCATGTATCAATCGAAATATTGGATGGAAAATTTAATGAATGCGTGTAGAGCATTGATCAAAAACTTTTCCGAGTAATATTTTGATTGATACATGCATCAAACAAAGATTATACGTTTCATTTCTGGTCATTTAATTATGTTAAGGAAAACAAATAGTTTCTCCCATCAAGAGCCTTGGATTGACGTTTTTGAAAGGTCGTGTAGGAAAACATATATATGTAACAATGAAAAGAACAACAAAACGGTATGACTGTGCGTGCAGGTCAAGTACAGTTACTGTGCAGATTTCAATGGATTATACTCCAAATTAAAGGTGGAATGGTTAAAAGCTGAATTAGATATAAAGAAAGAGAACAAGTGGTGACTAGATGTACATGTATGCTGCATTGTGTTGGAGGAGACGTTGAACACTGGTTGTGTCGTAGGAACGATGGAATGCGACTTCGCTCCAATTCAATATCAAGGAAAATGATTAGCATCTTTCATCTAAATCCCCTCATTGACTGAGTACCATATAACGCAATTCAAATTCATTATTATCTCCCAGATCAAATTCGTCTCTTCCTCTGTCTTGTTATCGAACTCGTAAATCCGAAAATACATCTCGAGAATTCGTGTAACCTGTCTACTTCTACCAGTCAATGGTGTACGTCATCAAGTTGGCTATTCTGCCACGTCATCACTAAGATTATGTATGTTGTCTCTTTCAAATAATTTGTATTTTATTCATATCTTTGGTTGTGTTTAATTTTTGATAACAATGAAAACGAATGTATGATTTTATGGGAATTCCAGTTCTATAGATAGCCCTAAAATTAGAACAATGAATACGCATTCCAGAGAAAAGAAGTCCTGCGTGCTTAGTGCGGATGAACTCTGAACGAAATGTTTTTGACTAAGAAATAAACGAATCTTTCATCTAATGAGCATCGCTGTTCTGTCATCACTTTAAAAGTTATTAAATGATATTGAAATGAAATAAATATGACATTTCAAATTATATGTGGTATCCGAACTAATAATAATAATTAATAATCAACAAAGTTTTGCCTGTGGCCTGTATTGATATCGTCTTTCACTGCCAACAATATTCGTTTGTCCTCATGTTTTGGTTTACCTTGTGTCAAAATGTCCGCGCAAGAAACACCCGCGTACCAGCGTATGCCAAAGATGTTTTAGTACTTTTCTGTTATCTGAAATCGTTTGCGAAGTCTCTACAGACGACATTATTAAATTTACACTCAATTGAATAGCACTCTTGGGAACCTTAAAATCATTATTTGCCGTCGATCCAAATTTTCACTAGTGCATTTCAAATGTTTGCTAAACTGTCAAAAATGACACAACTCTTTTAAATCCAATTCGTAGTGACATAAAATGGAATATTTACTTTCTCACGATTTCTTGCTTCGTTTTATTTTGAAATATCGCTCATGTACTCTCTAGTAAAAGCCTGGGTTTTTTGATAGGCGATAGGACCATATCTTATGGATACATATACGGACATATAAAAAGATACAATGAAATATGATACAGAAACTCTTGTTGGATAATTGAGTTTACCGTGTTCTTCATTTTGTATTGATAAAGCAGTGTCTTGCATTTAATTACACAACCTTGGTAACAGTTCCACACTGCATCTGATTTTCTAATTGCATCTCTATCAAATTGATATGACGTCATCAAATGATATTTTACCAATCATTTCGAAATGACAGCAATACACCAATTCACATGCTTAATTACATGATTAATAAACAATGGCGGACAATGACCATGAACAACGTTCCTAGGTGCAGCACTACGGGCACGTTTGTCATTTAAGCAAGTACTTATTTATATACAAACAGTTTTCATTTGAGTACCTCAAAACTCTGAATGAGAATAATGCAATACAGTTCTTAATATAAGTTTTGAGTTGCCAAAAATATGTAGTCCGTCTTCATTTGATAAAATTTAAAGTCGTTAAAAGCATAATTTCTTCTAAGCCAGATCAAAAGTAAAAGGTCCTAATTAAACAGAATTTTTAATGAGGCGACAGAAATACAATGTATGATAACCGTTTGATTGGATCAGTCTTTGATTCTATTTATTTACCATTAGAGTAGTTGCGGTTTATATAAATGCTTTCAGTACCAGCTCCACCACAAAACTGATTTTTTATTCCTCTGCATCCCGATCGACAATCCTTCTCTTGTTTTCTATATACAGGTGCCAGATCTCCACAAGTGCAGTCAATCCCAATCTAAAATCACAGTCATTAACGTGAGAAAAAGTTTCATTTAGCGAAACAAAATTTGATGATATGTATATATATATCAGTTGTATTTTGTTCCTCAAGACAAAACCAACATCTTTATAGAGGGCATTTGAAATAAAACATTTACGTCAAATTGTGGAAAAAACACATGCAACACACCTGAATCCATGAAGGTAAAAATATTTGATTTATGCTGAATATGTTGGATACTTATGAAATAAAATTACAACGATAGTGAAGAACATTGAAAAAGATAGCTGTATATGTCTATCTAGAAAATTACATGTATTCCATAATATTTGGCATTCTGCTTTTCACAAAACTGTCTGCAAACGTCCGCATACATTTTCTGGTGACTGGTGAAGGATTTACCGGTTAAAGCTGACCGGAAACATCCTAGGTAACCTAGTACAACAAGGAAAAGTCAACGGTGCCGAGAAAGGTAAACATCTTCTAAATATCAACAGTATTGCTCTAATATCATTTTACATCGAACAACAAAATGACATTGTTTCATAAGTATCACGTGTCCTTAGTAAACACAAAACTAACATCTCAATACCCAGTAATACATAGCTTTTACCAGGGAAACACAATTTGATATCTAATGAGTACTTTAAAAAATGTCAGTAAGAACATAGCAGCTGATACAAGAAAACTGTCTTCTCAATCTTATCAATTAACTTTACATCACCAGATCCCACCTGTGATGTGTGGCGATTCTTGTTTCTCTGCTTTTAGCTTTTTAAGATGTATGGTTTTCATCAATGTTTGTTATCTTTACTTATTCATTAAAGACTACATACATTACGTTTTAATCGGTACCTTTTTCATAGTGAGAATTCTTATGAATGCTAATCATCCTTTTCCCTCCACAGAAATCTTTCTCGTTTCCACTACATTTGATACGACAGTCCCCGTCGGGTTTCTTGACGGTCGGCAACGGAGAACTTCTACAGAAACATTTATGGCCAGCCTAAAATACAACAAACCTTCAGTTTACATGTGACGACGTAGACTTCTCTACCAAACTATATGATATGTTCATGACTGAGCAGCAGCTCTGTTGAATTAGTATTGAAAGTCATTGGTCTAAGAAACAGTTAGCATTTGTCAACGACGATAATGTGCAAGATTCATTTGTGAGGTGATTCGTTGATAGAAACACGAAAATAAAAATACGAGTATTATAAAAGATGACTAATAAAGATTAAAATACAGAAAACTATATGATTTACCTGTAGGGCGTAGAATGGGACATCTTGCTTCTGACAAAATTCTTTACACAGTTCCACGGTCATGGATTTTGATGAAATTGTTTTGAAATTCGGTGTTGAATCAGACTCCTCTTGGAAACACCCCAAATATCCTTTTCAAAATAAGCAAAGATTAGTTACCTACCATAATTCACCAAGAAATGTGTTTATGATTTTAAATAACCTACACTAAGGAATAAAATACAACGCAAAGGTTCGAATTACACTGAATATTCTATAATGATTGACTTTGGCTATGGGAAAGTGTTAGCACAAATGATTATTGAACCAGGTATCATTTCATTTCTACAGTTGAGCCTGTCATTCATATGATTTTCAAAATATTGATAACGATAAGAACAATGTTTAATGATAATATAGAGTATAAAAGATGATGGTCAGGTAAAAAGTCCAAAATAAATCTTCAATAATGGCATGTTCTAAAACATTGCCGTCCCCTTAATAAAATATTCACATATATGTGTAGCATGTTTCAAATTGATATCGTTAAGAAATGAAACGTATAATTCTTTGTTGTATGCATGCGTCAATCGAAATATTGGACGGAAAATTTAATGAAAGCACGTACAGCATTTATGAAAAGTTTTTCGAGTAATATTTCATTTGATACATGCATTAAACAAAGAATTATAGGTTTTATTTCTTGTCATTTAATTATGTTAAGGAAAACAAATAGTTTCTCCCATCAAGAGCCTTGAATTGACGTTTTTGAAAGGTCGCGTAGGAATACATATATATGTAACAATGAAAAGAACAACAAAACGGCATGGCTGTGCGCGCAGTTACTATGCAGATTTCAATGTATTATACTCCAAATTAAAGGTACAATGGTTAAAAGCTGAATTAGATATAAAGAAAGAGAACAAGTGGTGACTGGATGTACACTACATTGTATTGGAGGAGACGTTGAACACTGGTTGTGTCGTAGGAACGATGGAATACGACTCGGCTCCAATTCAATATCAAGGAAAATGATTAGCATCTCTTCATATAAATTCCCTCGTTGACTGAGTACCATATAACGCAATTCAAATTCATTAATATCTCCCAGATCAAATTGGCCTCTCACTCTGTCTTGTTATCGAACTCGTAAATCAGAAGATACATCCGGGGAACTCGTGTAATCTGTCTACTTCTACCAGTCAATGGTGTACATCATCAAGTTGGCTATTCTGCCACCTCATCACTAAGCCTATGCATGTTGCTTTTTCAAATAATTTGTATTTTATTCATATCTTTGGTTGTGTTTATTTTTGATAACAATAAAAAACAAAAAATCAAACCAATGTATGATTGTGTGGAAATTCCAGTTCTATAGATAGCGCTAACACTAGAACGGTGAATACGCATTCCAGGGAAAAGAAGTCCCGCGTGCTTAGTGTAGATGAACTCTGAACAAAATGTTTTTGACTAAGAAATAAACGAATTTTTATCCAATCAGCATTGCTGTTGTGTCATCACTTTAAAAGTTATTAAATGATATTGAAATGAAATAAATATGGCATTTCAAATTATATGTGGTATCCGAACTAATAATCTCGCAAACAAAGTTTTGCCTGTGGCCTGTATTGATATCGTCTTTAACTGTTTACGATATTCGTTTGTCCTCATGTTTTCGTTTACCACGTGTCAAAATGTCCGCGCAAGAAACACCCTCGTCCTAGGGTATGCCAAAGACTTAGTGATATTATAGTAGTTTTTTGTTGTCTGCAATCGTTTGCAAAGTCTCTACAGACGACATCATTAAATTTACACTCAACTGAATAGCACTCTTGGGAACCTTAACATCATTATTTGCCGTCGATCCAAATTTTCACTAGTGCATTTCAAATGTTTGCTAAACTGTCAAAAATGACACAACTGTTTTAAATCCAATTCGTAATGAACATTTGTAATCATTTGCTAAATAATTACAGACCAGTTTCTATTTTACCAGTTGTCAGTAAGATTATTGAACGACATGTTTTCAATTCCTTTTATGAATATTTATCCACAAACAAATTAATTACAGATAGTCAATCTGGATTTAGGCCAAGTCATTCATGTGAGACAGCGTTGAATGGTCTTACTGATAAATGGTTCAAAAACATGGACTATGGAAAGCTTAGAGGGGTTCTGTTTATTGACTTGCGTAGGGCCTTTGATACAGTCAACCATGAAGTACTTTTGCATAAACTTATGTCTTTTTGGAATTTGTCACAATACTTTTAAATGGTTTCAATCATATCTTACAAATCGTAAGCAATGTGTCAGTTGGAGAGGAGTGTTATCTAGAGAAAAAAGTATATCCTTGGGGGTTCCTCAGAGGTCAATTTTAGGACCATTATTTTTTATTTTGTACATTAAGAATGATCCAAAATGTCTTAAACACTCTTCAGTTACAATGTATGCAGACGACACTTCACAGGATATGAATCAAAATTGCAAGAAGACCTAAGTTGGGTGCAGAATGGATGCTTAAAAATAAACTCAGTTTAAACCTTAAAAAAAAACCCACAATGTATGCTTATTGGCATGTCTCAAAGGTTAAGGAAATGTCGAATGTTGAATATAGATTTTAATGGTGTACAAATTGAATTTGTGAAGCAAGCTAAACTATTAGATGTTGATATAGACAATACTTTATCATGGGATGCACACGTGGAGTTTATTTCAAAGAAAATTGTAAGAAAACTTGCTGTACTTAAGAGAGTGAGTTATTTTATGCCACCAAATGCACATCAAGGTTTTTAATAGTATTGTTTTTCCACATTTTACTTACTGCAGTACTGTCTGGTATAACGTACAAAATCAACTATATTTAGAAAAAAAATTCAAGCTGCAAAAGAGGGCAGCAAAAATACTTTTAAATATTCGAGATATCAGGACCTCTTCTGGCTATTTATTTTCTTGTTTGAACTGGATGCCAATTAAGGATTATTTTAGTTTTAGAAAGGTTGTATTTCTGTTCAAACTTTTAAATAATCAAATGCCAAATTACCTAAACGTGTTTATATATACAAGAGACGTGAGTTGCCGCCAAACAAGGTCGAATGATTACATGTCTAATTCATTATATTTACCAAGAGCTAAAACTGAAAATTTTAAACGTTCATACAGCTACTCTTTTGCATTCCTTTGGAACAAACTGTCTTAAAAAGTTCGAAGCTCTGGTTCGGTTGTCATTTTTAAAGCTATGTATTTGATGGAATATTTTCATAGAAGTAGCACTTAACCATCGTGCTTTCCTCTTCAGGTGTGCCAAATGTAGTTGTGATATGGCACTGTGTGTGCGTGTGTCGTCTGTTATTTTTTCTTCTTTCCTTTTATATCATGTATTCATATTTAGATAATGATTTTATCACAAATTAGGTGTGTCTTAAAGGCTATTATTATTATTATTATTATTATTAGGGACATAAAATGGAATATTTATTTTCTCACGATTTCTTGTTTCGTTTTATTTTGAAATATCGCTCATTTACTCTCTAGTAAAAGCCTGGGTTTTTTCATAGGCGATAGGACCATATCTTATGGATACATATAGGGACATATAAAAAGATACAATGAAATATGATACAGAAACTCTTGTTGGATAATTGAGTTTACCGTGTTCTTCATTTTGTATCGATAAAGCATTGTCCTGCATTTAATTACACAACCTTGGTAACAGTTACACACAGCATCTGATTTTCTAATTGCATCTCTATCAAATTGATATGACGTCATCAAATGATATTTTACCAATCATTTCGAAATGACAGCAATACATCAATTTATATGCTTAATGACATGATGAATAAACAATGGCAGACAATGGCCATGAACAACGTTCCTAGGTGCAGCACTACGAGCACGTTTGTCATCTAAGCAAGTACTTATTTATATACAAACAGTTTTCATTTGAGTACCTCAAAATTCTGAATGAGAATAATGCAATACAGTTCTTAATATTAGTTTTGAGTTGCCAAAAATATGTAGTCCGTCTTCATTTGATAAAATTTAAAGTCGTTAAAAGCATAATTTCTTCTAAGCCAAATCAAAAGTAAAAGGTCCTAATTAAACAGAATTTTTAATGAGGCGACAGAAATACAATGTATGAAAACCGTTTGATTGGATCAGTCTTTGATTCTATTTATTTACCATTAGAGTAGTTGCGGTTTATATAAATGCTTTCAGTACCAGCTCCACCACAAAACTGATTTTGTATTCCTCTGCATGGCGATCGACAGTCCTTCTCTTGTTTTCTATATACAGGTGCAAGATCTCCACAAGTGCAGTCAATCCCATTCTAAAATCACAGTCATGAATATCAGAAAAAAGTTTCGTTTAGCGAAACAAAATTTCATGATATGTATAGAGATCAGTGTGTTTTGTTCCTCAAAAGAAAACTAGCAAGTTCAAATTGCGAAAAAAAACCCACATATAACACATCTGAATCTATGGAAGTAAAAATATCTGATTTATGCTGAATATGTTGAATATTTATGAAATAACATTACAACGATAGTGAAGAACATTGAAAAAGATAGCTGTATATGTCTATCTAGAAAATTACATGTATTCCATAATATTTGGCATTCTGCTTTTCACAAAACTGTCTGCAAACGTCCACATACATTATCTGGTGACTGGTGAAGGATTTACCGGTTAAAGCTGACCGGAAACATCCTAGGTAGCCTAGTACAACAAAGGAAAGTCAAAGGTGCCGAGAAAGGTAAACATCTTCTAAATATCAACAGTATTGCTCTAATATCATTTTACATCGAACAACAAAATGGCATTGTTTCATAAGTATAACGTGTCCTCAGTAAACACAAAACTAACATCTCAATACCCAGTAATACATAGCTTTTACCAGGGAAACACAATTTGATATCTAATGAGTACTTTAAAAAATGTCAGTAAGAACATAGCAGCTGATACAAGAAAACTGTCTTCTCAATCTTATTAATTTATTTTACATCATCAGATCCCACCTCTGATTTGTGGCAATTCATGTTTCTTTACTTTTAACGTTTTAAGATTTATGGTTTTCATCAATGTTTCTAATCTTTACTTTTTCATCAATGGATACAAACATTACTTTTTAATCGGTACCTTTTTCATAGTGAGAATTCTTATGAATGCTAATCATCCTTTTCCCTCCACAAAAATCTTTCTCGTTTCCACTACATTTGATACGACAGTCCCCGTCGGGTTTCTTGACGGTCGGCAACGGAGAACTTCTACAGAAACATTTATGACCAGCCTAAAATACAACAAACCTTCAGTTTACATGTGACGACGTAGACTTCTCTACCAAACTATATGATTTGTTCATGACTGAGCAGCAGCTCTGTTTATTTAGTATCGAAAGGCATTGATCTAAGAAATAGTGAAGTTAGAATTCGGCAACGAAGATTTGTGCAAGATTCACGTGTGAGGTGATTCATTGATAGAAACACGAAAAATAAAAATACGAGTATTATAAAAGATGACTAATAAAGATTAACATACAGAAAACTATACGATTTACCTGTAGGGCGTAGAATGGAACATCTTGCTTCTGACAAAATTCTTTACACAGTTCCACGGTCATGGATTTCGATGAAGTGTTTTTGAAATTCGGTGTTGAATCAGACTCCTCTTGGAAACACCCCAAATATCCTTTTCAAAATAAGCAAAGATTAGTTACATGCCATAGTTTCACAAGAAGTGTGTTTATAGTTTTAAATAACCTACACTACAGAATAGAGTACGAGACAAGAATTACACTGAACTTTTTTTAATGAATGACTTTGGTTATGGGAAAGTGTTGGCGCAAATGCTTATTGAACCAGGTATCATTTCATTTTCACAGTTGAGCCTGTCGTTCTTATGATTTTCAAAATATTGATAACGATGAAAACATGGTCTAATGATAATGTAGGGTACAAAAGAGGATAGTCAACTAAAAAGCGTGATAAGTTATCCAAAGTAAAACTTCAACAATGGCATGTTCTAAAACACCCCCGTCCCCTTAATACCATATTCTCATATATGTGTAACAAGTTTCAAAATTATATCGTTAAGAAATGAAACGTATAATTCTTTGTTTTATGCATTTATCAATCGACAAATTGGACGGAAAATTTCATTAATGCTCGTAGAGCATTGATGAAAAACTTTTC